>NC_092164.1:1796677-1831677 GCF_045791955.1 Oncorhynchus clarkii lewisi
CACAGCTACTCTTCCTGGGGTTTATTATGGATCCACATCTACTCTTCCTGGGGTTTATTATGGATCCACAGCTACTCTTCCTGGGGTTTATTATGGATCCACAGCTACTCTTCCTGGGGTTTATTATGGATCCACAGCTACTCTTCCTGTGGTTTATTATGGATCCACATCTACTCTTCCTGGGGTTTATTATGGATCCACATCTACTCTTCCTGGGGTTTATTATGGATCCACAGCTACTCTTCCTGGGGTTTATTATGGATCCACATCTACTCTTCCTGGAGTTTATTATGGATCCACATCTACTCTTCCTGGGGTTTATTATTGATCCACATCTACTCTTCCTAGGGTCCAGCAAAATTAGGGCTGTTATACAATTTTCTAAATATTACAATACATTCAAAACAGATTTCAACAACACATGGAGTGTGTGCCCTCAGGACACTACTTTACTACCACATATCTACAACACAAACATCCCATGTGTACGTGTGTGTATAGTGTGTATTTTATTGTGTTTGTGTCTATGTTTGTGTCTCTTCACAGTCCCTGCTGTTCCATAAGTGGTTATCTGTTTTTTTAATCTAATGAGTTACTTGATGTGGAATAGAATTCCATGTAGTCATGGCTCTATGTAGTACTGTGGAAGAGAGTTCCATGTAGTCATGGCTCTATGTAGTACTGTGGAATAGAGTTCTATGTAGTCATGGCTCTATGTAGTACTGTGGAATAGAGTTCCATGTAGTCATGGCTCTATGTAGTACTGTGGAATAGAGTTCTATGTAGTCATGGCTCTATGTAGTATTGTGGAATAGAGTTCCATGTAGTCATGGCTCTATGTAGTACTGTGGAATAGAGTTCCATGTAGTCATGGCTCTATGTAATACTGTGGAATAGAGTTCCATGTAGTCATGGCTCTATGTAGTACTGTGGAATAGAGTTCTATGTAGTCATGGCTCTATGTAGTACTGTTGAATAGAGTTCCATGTAGTCATGTCGCTATGTAGTACTGAGCACCTCCCATAATCTGTTCTGGACTTGGGGACTGTGAAGAGACCTCTGGTGGCATGTCTTGTGGGGTAGGCATGGGGTGTCCAAGCTGTGCACCTCCCATAGTCTGTTCTGGACTTGGGGACTGTGAAGAGACTTCTGGTGGCATGTCTTGTGGGGTAGGCATGGGGTGTCTGAGCAGTGTGTTAGTAGTTTAAACAGACCTCTGGTGGCATGTCTTGTGGGGTAGGCATGGGGTGTCCAAGCTGTGTGTCAGTAGTTCAAACAGACAGCATGGTGCATTCAACATGTCAATTACCTCTTCACAAATGCTAGTGATGAATTCAATCTCTCCTCCACTTTGAGCCAGGAGAGATTGACATGCACATGATTAATGTTAGCTCTCTGTGTACATCCAAGGGCCAGTCGTGCTGCCATGTCAATTGCAATTTTCCCTAAGTCCCTTTTTGTGGTACCTGACCACACAACTGAACAGTAGTCCAGGTGAGACAAACCTATGGCCTGTAAGGACCTGCCTTGTTGATAGTGCTGTTAAGAAGGCAGATCAGTGCTTTATTATGGACAGTTTTTCTCCCTATCTTAGCTCCTGTTGTATCAATGTGTTGATCATTGACAAGGGTTGCTCCAAGCAGTTTAGTCACCTCAACTTGCTCAATTTCTACTTTAATTATTACAATATTTAGTTTAGGTTCAGGGTTTAGTGAATGATTTGTCCCAAATACAATGCTTTGAGTTTTTTAAATATTTAGGACTAACTTATTCCTTGCCACCCCCTCTGAAACTAACTGCAGCTCCTTGTTAAGTGTTGCAGTCATTTCAGTCGTTGCGGTGGTAGCTGACATGTATAGTGTTGAGTCATCCACATACAGAGACACACTGGTTTTACTCAAAGTCAGTGGCATGTCGTTAGTAAAGATTGAAAAAAGTAAGGGGCCTAGACAGCTGCCCTGGGGAATTCCTTACTCTACCAGGAGATGCTTCCGTTAAAGAACACCCTTTGTGTTCTGTTGGACAGGTCACTCTTAATCCACAATATAGCAGGGGGTGTAAAGCCATCACACATATGTTTTTCCAGCACCAGACTATGATCGATATTGTCAAAAGCCGCACTGAACTCTAACAAAACAGCCCCCGCCATCTTTTATCATAAACTCCTCGCAGCCAAATCATCCATTTATGTTTGTGCTGTACTTGTTCAATGTCCTTCCCTGTAAGCATGCTGAAAGTCTGTTGTCAATTGGTTTACTGTAAAATAGCATTGTATCTTGTTAATTACTTTTTCTTCCCTCCAGGCCTGAGAGCACACAATTTCTAGTAGGCTTAAATTGAAGATATGGCAAATAGGAGAGTGGCAATATTGTCCGCTATTATCCTCACTATTTTTCCATTCAAGTTGTCAGACCCTGGTGGCTTGTCATTGTTGAAAGACAACATCATATTTTTTCACCTCTTCCACCACTCACTTTACGGAATTCAAAATTACAATACATTACAATTACAATGCTTTCATTAATTTGGTCAGATATACTTGGATGTGTAGTGTCAGCGTTTGTTGCTGGCATGTCATCCCTAAGTGTGCTAATCTTGCCAATTTAAAAAAATAATTAACGTAGTTGTCAATATCAGTGGGTTTTGTGATGAATTAACCATCAATGAATGATGGAGCAGAGTTTGCCTTTTTTTTCCCAAAATGTAATTAAATTCCTCATCGATCCAAGGAGATATAACAGTTTTTACAGTCATTTCCTTAATGGGTGCGTTGCTTATTAGTAACTGGAATAAGTAATTTCATAAATGTGTGAAGTGCAGCATCTGGTTGCTCCTCATTACACACCACAGACCAGCAGCATCTGGTTGCTCCTCATTACACACCACAGACCAGCAGCATCTGGTTGCTCCTCATTACACACCACAGACCAGCAGCATCTGGTTGCTCCTCATTACACACCAGACCAGCAGCATCTGGTTGCTCCTCATTACACACCAGACCAGCAGCATCTGGTTGCTCCTCATTACACACCAGACCAGCAGCATCTGGTTGCTCCTCATTACACACCACAGACCAGCAGCCTCTGGTTGCTCCTCATTACACACCACAGACCAGCAGCATCTGGTTGCTCCTCATTACACACCACAGACCAGCAGCATCTGGTTGCTCCTCATTACACACCAGACCAGCAGCATCTGGTTGCTCCTCATTACACACCAGACCAGCAGCATCTGGTTGCTCCTCATTACACACCAGACCAGCAGCATCTGGTTGCTCCTCATTACACACCACAGACCAGCATCATCTGGTTGCTCCTCATTACACACCACAGACCAGCAAATATTCTTTACATCACCAACATATGAATCACTACACAACGTATTGTGTGCCCTCTTGTACACATTAGGCCCAGCCTTTGGAACTGTGGTTTTCCTATATATGGTTATTATATTGTGATCAATACATCCTGTAGATCTGGATACTGATTTAAAGCACATTTCTGCAGCATTAGTAAAGATGTGATCAATACATCCTGTAGATCTGGATACTGATTTAAAGCACATTTCTGCAGCATTAGTAAAGATGTGATCAATACATCCTGTAGATCTGGATACTGATTTAAAGCAAATATCTGCAGCATTAGTAAAGATGTGATCGATACATGTTGATGATTTAATTCCTGTGCTGTTTGTAAATACCCTGGTAGGTTGACTGACAACCTGAACTGTGCTGTTTGTCAATACCCTGGTAGGTTGAATGACAACCTGAACTGTGCTGTTTGTAAATACCCTGGTAGGTTGACTGACAACCTGAACTGTGCTGTTTGTCAATACCCTGGTAGGTTGAATGATAGGCTGATCCAGGATACACACAGAAAATACACCTCTCTGTTGATATCACATACATTATGAAGCATTTCACACATTATCCAGATAAACGACTGTTAGCACTTGGTGGTCTATAGCAGCTTGGGCTTTAGGTGAGGCAGATTAACCTGTATCCATATTACTTTTAACATGAGATCGTCTCTAAGCTTTACAGGAATGTGGTTCTGAATATAAACAGCAACACCTCCCCCATTGGCATTTCTGTCTTTTCTGTAGATGTTATAACCATGTATTGCTGCCACTGTATCAAAGGTATTATCTAAGTGAGGTCCAGAGACAGTCAGAATATGAATGTCATCTGTTACAAGAAAGGTATTGACTTCATGGACCTTGTTTCTCAGGCTACATATGTTAATATGGGCTATTTTTAGCACTTTTATGGGTGGTTGATTGTTTTTAATGCTTTACTGAGAAGCTTATCAGGTAGACTTACTTATATTATGTACATTGTATTCCACTGTAACATCAAAGTTATTATCTCAGTAGAGTTTCAGAGATAGTCCGAATATGAATGTCATTTGTAACTAGCAAGTTATTGATTTCATGAACCTTGTTTTTTAGGTTACATATGTTAAAATTGGCAATTTTTTTAGCACTTTTCTGGGTTGCTTGATTGTTTTCATTGCTTTACTGGGAAGCTTAGCAGAAGTAGACATGCTCATGTTATTTATGTTAGTGCAGGGTGAGCTGCACACAGTGGACTTCCTCCTAGAGCACACCGCCTCAGTGCTAACATGGTAACTCTCTCATGGTGTAACTCTGGTTCATAGGCACATGATTACTGCATACAATAGCTGTGGGATCAGCAGAGGCCTTCAGGGCAGTAAAAGGGACATCAATTAGGTTTCTTATATTGTGTCTTCCAACATCCCCTGGGATAATGTACATATGCTGAAGCCTTATGACAACTCAGAGACACAACGGTAGGGATTAACTGAGCTGGGCTTGGGTCATCGATAAGTCATTGTCTCAACGCAGCCTTATAACGCAGGGAAAGGATCCTGGAACCTGCGTTACAATGGTAGGGATTAACTGAGCTGGGCTTGGGTCATTGATAAGTCATTGTCTCACTAACTTTGAACCCTATGGGTCCTGGTCAAAAGTAGGGCGCTAAGTAGGGCACTAAGTAGGGCACTATATGGAATCAGGGGCCATTTGGAACACGTGACTCCGATTCTATTACGGGTGGAGATTAGAACGAGCAACGTTTAGCTTCTGGTATTCCTGCAACACTTGAGGCATGCCAAGGATGTTTTAAGAAGTAGGTGTTACAAATGATTGGACAGAGTTGGAAAGTCATAATCTAGGCTGATCCTTCACCTGCCACCGGCCACCCTCACCCTGTTCTCCTCTCTCCTCCCTCACCCTGTTCTCCTCTCTCCTCCCTCACCCTGTTCTCCTCTCTCCTCCCTCACCCGCCAGCCTCCCTTCTCCCTCTAGCCTTCTCCTCCACCCTCACCCTGTTCTCCTTTCTCCTCTCTCACCCGCCAGCCTCCCTTCTCCCTCTAGCCTTCTCCTCCACCCTCACCCTGTTCTCCTCTCTCCTCCCTCACCCTGTTCTCCTCTCTCCTCCCTCACCCTGTTCTCCTCTCTCCTCCCTCACCCTGTTCTCCTCTCTCCTCCCTCACCCTGTTTTCCTCTCTCCTCCCTCACCCTGTTCTCCTCTCTCCTCCCTCACCCGCCAGCCTCCCTTTTCCCTCTAGCCTTCTCCTCCACCCTCACCCTGTTCTCCTCTCTCCTCCCTCACCCTGTTCTCCTCTCTCCACCCTCACCCTGTTCTACTCTCTCCTCCCTTACCCGCCAGCCTCCCTTCTCCCTCTAGCCTTGTCTTCCACCCTCACCCTGTTCTCCTATCTCCTCCCTCACTCACCCGCCAGCCTCCCTTCTCCCTCTAGCCTTCTCCTCCTCCGTCACCCTGTTCTCCTCTCTCCTCCCTAACCCGCCAGCCTCCCTTCTCCCTCTAGCCTTCTCCTCCACCCTCACCCTGTTCTCCTCTCTCCTCCCTCACCCTGTTCTCCTCTCTCCACCCTCACCCTGTTCTACTCTCTCCTCCCTTACCCGCCAGCCTCCCTTCTCCCTCTAGCCTTGTCTTCCACCCTCACCCTGTTCTCCTCTCTCCTCCCTCACTCACCCGCCAGCCTCCCTTCTCCCTCTAGCCTTCTCCTCCTCCGTCACCCTGTTCTCCTCTCTCCTCCCTAACCCGCCAGCCTCCCTTCTCCCTCTAGCCTTCTCCTCCACCCTCACCCTGTTCTCCTCTTTCCTCCCTATACCCTCACCCCTCTCCTCTCTCCCCTCTGTCCTCCCCCGTAATGACCTCAGATCATTTCCTGTTCCACCTTCTTGGGAAGCAGGCATGGTAATATGACCATGTTGTTTTTAGAAAACAAGCCAGAGGGAAAGATATAACACCAATAACACCTGGTATGGAAAGAAAGGCCCAAATGGAAGAACTATTTCTACCAAACACCACAGTATACACACACACACACACACACACACACACACACACACACACACACACACACACACACACACACACACACACAAACACACCGAGGAGGAGGTATATGTGCTGACACGAGGCCTTTATCTCCCTGAGTCCCAAAATGCTCCCTATTCCCTATAAAGAGCACTACTATAGACCAGGGCCCTTAGGGTTCCACTATATAGGGAACAGGGTGCCATTTGGGAAGTAGCCTTTATATGCCTCTCTTACCCTCCCAGGGTACTTCATAAAACAAGCAGAGGTGGACATTTGGGGTTTTAACCGTAAACAATAGGCTATGTGTGTGTGTGTGTGTGTGCGTGCGTGCGTGTGTGTGTGTGTGTGTGTGTGCGCACGTCTAAGCAGAGAACTTTAGAGATCTCACAATGGGATAACAATTTAGTCAGCGGTGGAGAAACAGGCACATGATGAACGGCTTTGTTTGTCACAGTTCTAGCTCTCTGGGGAGCGATGATATGGATCAGAGAGAAAGAGGAGAGAAGATAACTAAAACACCCTGCCAATAATACACCCAGGCTCGTGTCCCAGATGCCACCCTATCCCCTTTATAGTGCACTACACCCCAATGGGACCTGTTCAAATGTAGTGCACTACAGGGAGCATGGTGCCGTTTGAGATAAAGTCCCAGCCACAGGAAAGAGCTGGTACTTGCACCTTTACCGTCCTCTATGTGGCATCATATCAGAGATAGGTGTTGTGGGTATTTTACTATAAACCTCTCACATTATATCAGAGATAGGTGTTGTGGGTATTTCACTATAAACCTCTCACATAATATCAGAGATGGTTGTTATGGGTATTTAATTATGAACCTCTGGCATAATATCAGAGAAAAGTCACTAGAATGTCCTGACAAGTCACCAGAATGTCCTGACAAGTCACTAGAATGTCCTGACAAGTCACCAGAATGTCCTGACAAGTCACTAGAATGTCCTGACAAGTCACTAGAATGTCCTGTCAAGTCAGCAGAATGTCCTGACTAGTCAGCAGAATGTCCTCACAGGTCAGCAGAATGTCCTGACAAGTCACCAGAATGTCCTGACAAGTCACTAGAATGTCCTGACTAGTCAGCAGAATGTCCTCACAGGTCAGCAGAATGTCCTGACAAGTCACCAGAATGTCCTGACAAGTCACTAGAATGTCCTGACTACTCAGCAGAATGTCCTCACAGGTCAGCAGAATGTCCTGACAAGTCACTAGAATGTCCTGACAAGTCACTAGAATGTCCTGACGGGTTAGCAGAATGTCCTGACTAGTCAGCAGAATGTCCTCACAGGTCAGCAGAATGTCCTGACAAGTCACCTGAACATCCTGACAAGATTGGAACAAGAACATTTTTGAAAAGTCAGGACTGAAAGTTTTAAAATTCTAGTTTAGGCTTAAGGGTTAGGTTTGGGGTTAAGGTTAGAATTAGGTTTGGGGTTAAGGTTAGAGTTAGAGTTAGGTTTAGGGTTAGGTTTAAGATTAGGGTTTTGGGGTTAATGTCAGGGTTTAGGTTAGGGTCAAGGTTAAGAGTTAAGGTTTAGGGTTAGGGGTTGAGGAAAATAGGATTTTAAGTGGGGATATATTTGTACTCCCCAAAAATACCTAAAAGTTCATGAAAACCAAGCTGTGTGTGCTCTTTCCATCTGAGCAGGGAGTGGGTTAGCAGGTGAGTATGGAGTGGGTTAGGGTGAGTAGGGAGTGGGTTAGGGTGAGTAGGGAGTGGGTTAGGGTGAGTAGGGAGTGGGTTAGGGTGAATAGGGAGTGGGTTAGGGTGAGTAGGGAGTGGGTTAGGGTGAGTAGGGAGTGGGTTAGGGTGAGTAGGGAGTGGGTTAGGGTGAGTAGGGAGTGGGTTAGGGTGAGTAGAAAGTGGGTTAGGATGAGTAGGGAGTGGGTTAGGAGGTGAGTAGGGAGTGGGTTAGGGTGAGTAGGGAGTGGGTTAGGGTGAGTAGGGAGTGGGTTAGGGTGAGTAGGGAGTGGGTTAGGGTGAGTAGGAAGTGGGTTAGGAGGTGAGTAGGGAGTGGGTTAGGAGGTGAGTAGGGAGTGGGTTAGGAGGTGAGTAGGGAGTGGGTTAGGAGGTGAGTAGGGAGTGGGTTAGGAGGTCAGTAGGGAGTGGGTTAGAAGGTGAGTAGGGAGTGGGTTAGGAGGTCAGTAGGGAGTGGGTCAGGGTGTTTGAAACGAAAGTGGGTTAGGGTGTGTGTACAGGGAGTGTGTTAAGGTTAGGGTGTGTGAACAGGGAATGGGTTAGGGTTTGTGAACAGAGAGTGGGTTAGGGTGTGTGTACAGGGAGTGTGTTAAGGTTAGGGTGTGTGAACAGGGAATGGGTTAGGGTTTGTGAACAGAGAGTGGGTTAGGGTGTGTGAACAGAGAGTGGGTTAGGGTGTGTGAACAGAGAGTGGGTTAGGGTGTGTGAACAGAGAGTGGGTTAGGGTGTGTGAACAGGGAGTGGGTTAGGGTGTGTGAACAGAGAGTGGGTTAGGGTGTGTGAACAGAGAGTGGGTTAGGGTGTGTGAACAGAGAGTGGGTTAGGGTGTGTGAACAGAGAGTGGGTTAGGGTGTGTGAACAGAGAGTGGGTTAGGGTGTGTGAGCAGGGAGTGGGTTAGGGTTGGGGTGTCTGAACAGGGAGTGGGTTAGGGTGTATGAACAGGGAGTGGGTTAGGGTGTGTGAGCAGGGAGTGGGTTAGGGTCGGGGTGTCTGAACAGGGAGTGGGTTAGGGTGTGTGAACAGGGTGTGGGTTAGGGTGTGTGAGCAGGGAGTGGGTTAGGGTGTGTGAACAGAGAGTGGGTTAGGGTGTGTGAGCAGGGAGTGGGTTAGGGTTGGGGTGTCTGAACAGGGAGTGGGTTAGGGTGTGTGAACAGAGAGTGGGTTAGGGTGTGTGAACAGAGAGTTGGTTAGGGTGTGTGAACAGAGGGTGGGTTAGGGTGTGTGAACAGAGAGTGGGTTAGGGTGTGTGAGCAGGGAAATGTGTGGTGGTGTAGATCATGTGACAGGGTGATGCTCTACATGTCTGGCTATAGAACAGCTCATCGCCAGTCTGAACCAGTGCACTATAATCCCCAATCACCACACACTCTGAATAAAGCAATACTAAACTTGCGGCCCAAATGGCACCCTATTCCCTACATAGTGCACTTCCTTTGATCAGGGTCCATAAGGCTCTGGTTCAAAAGTAGTGCACTAAATAAGGAATAGGGTGCCATTTTAAATTGTAAATAGCTCTTCTGGCCCGGATCAAGAAAGTGTGGCAAGCCTCTGGCCTGAAATTCTACCCGATGATGATAATGTTGATCAAATGTTACAGCAGACCCAAAGGGAACAACTGGATGAATGAACGGGATGAATGAGCATCGACTGCAAGTCACTACTGAAATGAATATGTGTTCTGCGTTAGGAAAAGTTTAAGGGAATTATGGACGACGCTGGCATTCTCATCTGTTTATGTATTCAGGTGTGTGTGTGTGTATTCAGGTGTGTGTGTGTGTGTGTGTGTGTATGTTTGTGTTATAGTATAATACTCTGTTACACACAACACTGCCTCAGGCTTCTGGGTAAATCATATCAATGCATTTATTCATGGTTGGAATGCAGTATCATTACACACACACACACACCCACGCACGCACACACACACACACACACACACACACACACACACACACACACACACACACACACACACACACACACACACACACACGCACACACACACACACACACACACACACACACACACACACACACACACACACACACACACACCTGAATACACACACACACACACACACACACACACCTGAATACACACACACACACACACACACACACACACACACCTGAATACACACACACACACACACACACACACACACACACACACACACACACACACACCTCCTACTCACATATATTTATCTTATTTAATAAAATCAGTTTGGATGTGAACTCTGACTAAACTCTGCAATACGAATGAACTACAGACATGAGACCACACAGAGACTATGAAGTGTGTGTGTGTGTGTTTGTGTTTCCTGTCGCTTTATAACGAGGTAGACTGATGTTACAGAACAGAACACAGCAGAACAGAACTGAAAAGAGCAGAACAGAACTTCAGAGAACAGAACAGAGCAGAACAGAACAGAACTTCAGAGACCAGAACAGAGCAGAACAGAACAGAACTTCAGAGAACAGAACAGAGCAGACCAGAACAGAACTTCAGAGAACAGAACAGAGCAGAACAGAACCGAACTTCAGAGAACAGAACAGAGCAGAACAGAACAGAACTTCAGAGAACAGAACAGAGCAGAACAGAACAGAACTTCAGAGAACAGAACAGAGCAGAACATAACAGAACAGAACTTCAGAGAACAGAACAGAGCAGAACAGAACAGAACTTCAGAGAACAGAACAGAGCAGGAGAGAACAGAACAGGAGAGAACAGAGCAGAGTATAACAGAACAGAACAGAAGAGAAGAGAAGAGAAGAGAAGAGAAGAGAAGAGAACAGAGCAGAGCAGAGCAGAATAGAACAGAACAGGAGCCGAACAAAACAGAGCAGAACAGAATATTATAGAACAGATCAGAAGAGAACAGAACAGAACAGAACAGAGCAGAATAGAACAGAACAGAACAGAACAGAACAGAGTAGAACAGAACAGAGCAGAATTTAACAGAACAGAACAGAGCAGAATATAACAGAACAGAACAGAGTAGAACAGAACAGAACAGAGTAGAACAGAACAGAACAGGAGCAGAACAGAGCAGATCAGAACAGAACAGAGTAGAACAGAGTAGAACAGAACAGAGCAGAACAGAGCAGAACAGAGCAGAACAGAGGAGAACAGAACAGAACAGAACAGAGTAGAACAGAACAGAACAGAGTAGAACAGAACAGAGCAGAACAGAGGAGAACAGAACAGAACAGAACAGAGTAGAACAGAACAGAGCAGAACAGAGCAGAACAGAGGAGAACAGAACAGAACAGGAGCAGAACAGAGCAGATCAGAACAGAACAGAGTAGAACAGAACAGAGCAGAACAGAGGAGAACAGAACAGAACAGAACAGAACAGAGTAGAACAGAACAGAGCAGAACAGAGCAGAACAGAGGAGAACAGAACAGAACAGAACAGAATAGAACAGAACAGAACAGAACAGAACAGAGGAGAACAGAACAGAACATAGGAGAACAGAACAGAACAGAGGAGAACAGAACAGAACAGAGTAGAACAGATCAAAGCAGAGCAGAACAGAGCAGAGCAGAACAGAGGAGAACAGAACAGAACAGAGTAGAACAGAACAGAGCAGAACAGAGCAGAACAGAGGAGAACAGAACAGAACATAGGAGAACAGAACAGAACAGAGGAGAACAGAACAGAACAGAGTAGAACAGATCAAAGCAGAGCAGAACAGAGCAGAGCAGAACAGAACAGAACAGGAGCAGAACAGAACAGAACAGAACCGAACAGAACAGAACAGAACAGAACAGAATATAACAGAACAGGAGCAGAGCAGAACAGAACCGAACAGAACAGAACAGGAGCAGAACAGAACAGAACAGAACAGAACCGAACAGAATATAACAGAACAGGAGCAGAGCAGAACAGAACAAAACAAGAGCAGAACAGAACAGAAGAGAACAGAACAGAATAGAGCAGAACAGAAGCAGAGCAGAACAGAACAGAACAGGAGCAGAACAGAACAGAACAGAACAGAACAGGAGCAGAGCAGAGCAGAACAGAATATAACAGAACAAAGCAGATCAAAGCAGAACAGACAAAGGAAGTAAGAAGTTCAATCTCCACTGCTCTGAATTCAACTCCAGTTCTCTTGTCTCCATGATTGATGATTGTTCTGTCAGGAAAAGGTTACACTTGTGACTTATTTCATTGAGTCAAAAATAAAAGCCCTGTTTTCGGGACAAAGCAAGTGTTTCTATTCTGAATGAGCAACAAAACAGTCCTCTCTCCTCTCCTCTTGTCCTTCAAGGATTTCTCTCCTCAGCGGCAGCAATATATAAAAAAATATCTGAGTTGTACTGTTGAATACTGTCAGAGAGCTTCCAGCTATATATATCTGAGTTGTACTGTTGAATACTGTCAGAGAGCTTCCAGCTATATATATCTGAGTTGTACTGTTGAATACTGTCAGAGAGCTTCCAGCTGTATATATCTGAGTTGTACTGTTGAATACTGTCAGAGAGCTTCCAGCTATATATATCTGAGTTGTACTGTTGAATACTGTCAGAGAGCTTCCAGCTATATATATATATATATATCTGAGTTGTACTGTTGAATACTGTCGGAGAGCTTCCAGCTATATATATATATCTGAGTTGTACTGTTGAATACTGTCAGAGAGCTTCCAGCTATATATATCTGAGTTGTACTGTTGAATACTGTCAGAGACCTTCCAGCTATATATATATATATATATATATATATATATATATATATATATATATATATATATATAAATATATATACATATATATATCTGAGTTGTACTGTTGAATACTGTCAGAGAGCTTCCTGCTGTATATATCTGAGTTGTACTGTTGAATGCTGTCAGAGAGCTTCCTGCTGTATATATCTGAGTTGTACTGTTGAATACTGTCAGAGAGCTTCCAGCTATATATATCTGAGTTGTACTGTTGAATACTGTCAGAGAGCTTCCAGCTATATATATCTGAGTTGTACTGTTGAATACTGTCAGAGAGCTTCCAGCTATATATATATATATATATACATATATATATATATATATATATATATATATATATATATCTGAGTTGTACTGTTGAATACTGTCAGAGAGCTTCCAGCTATCTATATATATATATCTGAGTTGTACTGTTGAATACTGTCAGAGAGCTTCCTGCTGTATATATCTGAGTTGTACTGTTGAATACTGTCAGAGAGCTTCCAGCTATATATATATATATATATATCTGAGTTGTACTGTTGAATACTGTCAGAGAGCTTCCTGCTGTATATATCTGAGTTGTACTGTTGAATACTGTCAGAGAGCTTCCTGCTGTATATATCTGAGTTGTACTGTTGAATGCTGTCAGAGAGCTTCCAGCTATATATATCTGAGTTGTACTGTTGAATGCTGTCAGAGAGCTTCCAGCTGTATATATCTGAGTTGTACTGTTGAATACTGTCAGAGAGCTTCCAGCTATATATATCTGAGTTGTACTGTTGAATACTGTCTGAGAGCTTCCAGCTGTATATATCTGAGTTGTACTGTTGAATGCTGTCAGAGAGCTTCCAGCTATATATATCTGAGTTGTACTGTTGAATACTGTCAGAGAGCTTCCAGCTATATATATCTGAGTTGTACTGTTGAATGCTGTCAGAGAGCTTCCAGCTATATATATCTGAGTTGTACTGTTGAATGCTGTCAGAGAGCTTCCAGCTATATATATCTGAGTTGTACTGTTGAATGCTGTCAGAGAGCTTTCAGCTGTATATATCTGAGTTGTACTGTTGAATACTGTCAGAGAGCTTCCAGCTATATATATCTGAGTTGTACTGTTGAATGCTGTCAGAGAGCTTCCAGCTGTATATATCTGAGTTGTACTGTTGAATGCTCTCAGAGAGCTTCCAGCTATATATATCTGAGTTGTACTGTTGAATGCTGTCAGAGAGCTTCCAGCTGTATATATCTGAGTTGTACTGTTGAATGCTGTCAGAGTGATATATGAGTTGTTTGGATTTCTTATTTTTTCTTTTCCACAAAGGAGACTGTGGATGCTTCCCAAATAGCACCCTATTCCCTGGTCAAAAGTAGTGCACTATATTGAGAATAGGGCACCATAGTGCTCTGGTATAAAGTAGTGCACTATATATAGGGAATAGGGTGCCATAGGGCTCTGGTATAAAGTAGTGCACTATATAGGGAATAGGGTGCCATAGGGCTCTGGTATAAAGTAGTGCACTATATTGGGAATAGGGCGCCATTTTGGGACGTGTGCTGTCTTCTCCTCAATATGAGCACCCTGCATTGTAGACACAGTCAGAACACAGTCAGTGCGAGATGGAGATGGATTTAGAGAGAGAAGTGTGAGAAGTGAAAGACTCAAGTACACCAACTGACACTTACATACACCAACTGACACTCACATACACCAACTGACACTCACATACAACAACTGACACTCATATACAACAACTGACACTGACATACACCAACTGACACTAACATACACCAACTGACACCCACATACTCCAACTGACACTCACATACACCAACTGACACTAACATACACCAACTGACACTCACATACACCAACTGACACTAACATACACCAACTAACACTCATATACAACAAATGACACTGACATACACCAACTGACACTAACATACACCAACTGACACCCACATACTCCAACTGACACTCACATACACCAACTGACACTAACATACACCAACTGACACTCACATACACCAACTGACACTAACATACACCAACTGATACTAACATACACCAACTGACACTAAAACGCACCAAATTACACACACATATTTCAACTGACACTCACATTCACCAAATTACACTAACATACACCAACTGACACTAACATACACCAACTGACACTAACATACACCAACTGATACTAACATACACCAACTGACACTCACATACACCAACTGACACTAAAACGCACCAAATTACACTCAAATACACCAACTGACACTCACATACACCAACTGACACTAACATACACCAACTGACATACACATACACCAACTGACACTCACATTCACCAAATTACACTCAAATACACCAATTGACACTCACATTCACCAAATTACACTCACATTCAGCAAATTACACTCACATTCACCAACTGATACTCAAATACACCAACTGACACTCACATTCACCAAATTACACTCAAATACACCAACTGACACTCACATTCACCAAATTACACTCAAATACACCAACTGACACTAACATACACCAACTGACACTAACACGCACCAAATTATACTCAAATACACCAACTGACACTCACATTCACCATATTACACTCAAATACACCAACTGACACTCACATTCACCAAATTACACTCACATACACCAACTGACACTCACATACACCAACTGACACTCACATTCACCAACTGGCACTCACTGACACTCACATACACCAACTGACACTCACTAGTGCCTGATTGACTGACTCTATTAGTCAAACACAAGTTTTTTTAATCTCCATATTATCTCTGATCAGCTTCCCAGGAAAGGGCTAAGAATAGCTCGTGTTAAAACACTATATTTACTAAAGTATGTGGACACCCCTTCAAACTAGTGGATTCGGCTATTCCAGCTACACCCGTTGCTCGGCCATGCCAAGCGTCGAACCCAGATTCAACCGGCAAATCTGGGTTTGGCGGATGCCAGGATAACGATACCAGCCCCAATGCATAAGGCCAACTGTAAAGTTTGATGTAGGAGGACAAATGTTCTGGGGCTGTTTTTCATGGTTCGGACCCCTCAGTTACCGAGAAGGGAAATCTTAACACCACAGCAAAGAATTACATTGTAGATTGTTCTGTGCTTCCAACTTTGTGGCAACAATTTGGGGGAGGCCCTTTCCTGTTTCAGCATGACAGTGCCCTCACGCACAAAGCGAGGTCCATATACAGAAATGGTTTGTCGAGATTGGTGTGGAAGAACTTGACTGGCCTGCACAAAGCCCTGACCTCAACCCCATCAAACACCTTTGGGATGAATTGGAACGCCGACAGTGAGAGAGGCCTAATCGCCCGACCTCACTAATGCTCTTGTGGCTGAATAGAAGCAAGTCCCTGTAGCAATGTTCCCACATCTAGTGGAAAGCCTTCGAAAGCCTTCCCAGGAGAGTGGAGGCTGTTATAGCAGCAATGTTCCCACATCTAGCAGGAAAGCCTTCCCAGAAGAGTGGAGGCTGTTATAGCAGCAATGTCCAAACATCTAGTGGAACGCCTTCCCAGAAGAGTGGAGGCTGTTATAGCAGCAAAGGGGGCGACCAACTCCATATTAATGTCCATGATTTTGGAATGAGATGTTTGACGAGCAGGTGACCACGTACTGTTTGTCATGTAGTGTACATGTAGCCTTAGAAATACATCAATACCTTGCTAACATCAGATAACATTTATATACGGGCCATCTCTGAAACACACTTAGATTATTCCTTTAATGATAAAGCAATAACAACACCAGGATATAACATCTGCAGAAAATACAGGCATGCCTATGGGGGAGGTGTTCGCAGCCAGATTCCTGTAAAAACCTTGAGAGGATCTCATGTCAAATGTTGTCGAAAGTGGTTGTGGTTGCAAGTTCACCTGCCTCATCTAAAGCCTCTTCTTCCGTGGTGCTGTTACCGACCAAGTGCTATCAGTCACTATTTGGATAATATGTGCGCAATGCTTGCTAGTGTATGTGATGTTAACAGAGATGTCTATTTTCTGGGTGACCTGAACAATGTCCTCTGAAGCAGAAGCTACTAACTGTCATATCAACCAGTTTATCAATCAACCAACTACAGTATATACTAATGGTGATGGATCTGTGGCATCCGCTTGTATTGATCACCTTGAACATATTGATATTCTTGGTCATCTTCACTACTGCTGCAGAGCTTTGCTCCAAAAGCAATATCAGTCACCGTTGAAGGTAATGAGTGACCATAGCAATATCAGTCACCATTGGATGTAATGAGTGACCATGGCAATATCAGTCACCATTGGATGTAATGAGTGACCATAGCAATATCAGTCACCATTGGATCTATTGACAATAACAATATCAGTCACCAGTTGATGTAATGAGTGACCATAGCAATATCAGTCACCATTGGATGTAATGAGTGACCATAGCAATATCAGTCACCATTGGATGTAATGAGTGACCATAGCAATATCAGTCACCATTGGATGTAATGAGTGACCATAGCAATATCAGTCACCATTGGATGTAATGAGTGACCATAGCAATATCAGTCACCATTGGATCTATTGACAATAACAATATCAGTCACCAGTTGATGTAATGAGTGACCATAGCAATATCAGTCACCATTGGATGTAATGAGTGACCATAGCAATATCAGTCACCATTGGATGTAATGACCATAGCAATATCAGTCACCATTGGATGTAATGAGTGACTATAGCAATATCAGTCACCATTGGATGTAATGAGTGACCATAGCAATATCAGTCACCAGTTGAGGTAATGAGTGACCATAGCAATATCAGTCACCAGTTGATGTACTGAGTGACCATAGCAATATCAGTCACCATTGGATGTAATGAGTGACCATAGCAATATCAGTCACCATTGGATCTATTGACAATAACAATATCAGTCACCAGTTGATGTAATGAGTGACCATAGCAATATCAGTCACCATTGGATGTAATGAGTGACCATAGCAATATCAGTCACCATTGGATCTATTGACCATAGCAATATCAGTCACCATTGGATGTAATGAGTGACCACAACAATATCAGTCACCATTGGATGTAATGAGTGACCATAGCAATATCAGTCACCATTGGATGTAATGAGTGACCATAACAATATCAGTCACCATTGGATGTAATGAGTGACCATAACAATATCAGTCACCATTGG
This sequence comes from Oncorhynchus clarkii lewisi, assembly GCF_045791955.1. Taxonomy (NCBI): domain Eukaryota; kingdom Metazoa; phylum Chordata; class Actinopteri; order Salmoniformes; family Salmonidae; genus Oncorhynchus; species Oncorhynchus clarkii. Next base: position 1,814,691 of record NC_092164.1, read on the forward strand.
ATGTAATGAGTGACCATAACAATATCAGTCACCATTGGATGTAATGAGAGACCATGGCAATATCAGTCACCATTGGATGTAATGAGTGACCATAACAATATCAGTCACCATTGGATGTAATGAGTGACCATGGCAATATCAGTCACCATTGGATGTAATGAGTGACCATAACAATATCAGTCACCATTGGATGTAATGAGTGACCATAACAATATCAGTCACCATTGGATGTAATGAGTGACCATGGCAATATCAGTCACCATTGGATGTAATGAGTGACCATAGCAATATCAGTCACCATTGGATGTAATGAGTGACCATAACAATATCAGTCACCATTGGATGTAATGAGTGACCATAACAATATCAGTCACCATTGGATGTAATGAGTGACCATAACAATATCAGTCACCATTGGATGTAATGAGTGACCATAACAATATCAGTCACCATTGGATGTAATGAGTGACCATAACAATATCAGTCACCATTGGATGTAATGAGTGACCATAGCAATATCAGTCACCATTGGATGTAATGAGTGACCACAACAATATCAGTCACCATTGGATGTAATGAGTGACCATAACAATATCAGTCACCATTGGATGTAATGAGTGACCATGGCAATATCAGTCACCATTGGATGTAATGAGTGACCATAACAATATCAGTCACCATTGGATGTAATGAGTGACCATAACAATATCAGTCACCATTGGATGTAATGAGTGACCATAACAATATCAGTCACCATTGGATGTAATGAGTGACCATGGCAATATCAGTCACCATTGGATGTAATGAGTGACCATAACAATATCAGTCACCATTGGATGTAATGAGTGACCATGGCAATATCAGTCACCATTGGATGTAATGAGTGACCATAGCAATATCAGTCACCATTGGATGTAATGAGTGACCACAACAATATCAGTCACCATTGGATGTAATGAGTGACCATAGCACTGTGGTAATTAGAAGGAAAGCCAAAGGTTCGGGCCAAAAGTAATTTACAAGAAATCATACAAGATGTTTTTTCTCAGGACTCTTGTGTTGAACACGTGAAAATGTATATTGGTTCTGATGCGGATCAGGAAGTGAAACCAGATGCAACACTGGAAGTATTTATACAATGATTTGTTGTAATTGTTGACAAGCAGCTGTTAAAAACGAATCTAGCTTGAGTCTGTGGGCAGAGAGCGTCGGAGTAGAATTCTATTGGCAAGGGGAAAAGCCCAAGAGCGGTGTCTCCATCACCCCTGAATGCTAAATTTCAGATCAGCTCAGATCAGAGCGCAGAGCCGCGCGTGGGCACATTTGTTGATATTCTTTGATAGTTAGCGAGTTATCAGTCCAGTTAATGGAGACAGTAAATATCTGTCAGCTGTGTGGAGTTGCTGCTTCCGACAAGACAATTAAAAACGCGGAGGCAACATCTCAAGCTGTGTTTGAAAAGCCAGGCAGGTAAAAAAAAAAGGCTAGTGTCTTAATTAAAGGGGCGGTGTTGTATTTTGAATATGCAAATAAGCCAATAGGCAGAGAGGCTATCCGACAGTGTCTAATTCTCTGTATGGTGATAATAATACATTTTGTTTTGTAAAGTGGGTTTCTTGCATCACACAACACATTACAATGCAATTTACAGTCACCTATTTGGTCCATGGTGTTACAGACCAAGTTAAAAAAAATGGTGATATTAATGTCAAGCCCTTCGTCACATAACAATGTTTTTTAAGAGTATCATGCAACGTAGGCCTTCACTGAACACCACATAGAGACTACTGTAGGCTACAGCATAGACATCAGAAGATGTTTCTATGTGACAATGCTATGGGATTTACTCCATTGGTTTTGTTGGTAGGCTTACATTATGCTCCAACATCCCCTATAGCCTATTGGTTACTGTCTAAAACTGTAAGGATACAGCCTATTGGTTACTGTCTAGAACTGTAAGGGTTCATCCTATTGGTTACTGTCTAGAACTGTAAGGGTTCAGCCTATTGGTTACTGTCTACAACTGTGAGGGTTCAGCCTATTGGCTACTGTCTAAAACAGTAAGGATACAGCCTATTGGTTACTGTCTAAAACTGTAAGGGTTCAGCCTATTGGTTACTGTCTAGAACTATAAGGGTTCACAGCCTATTGGTTACTGTCTAGAACTCTAAGGGTTCACAGCCTATTGGTTACTGTCTAGAACTGTAAGGATACAGCCTATTGGTTACTGTCTAAAACTGTAAGGGTTCAGCCTATTGGCTACTAAAACTGTAAGGGTACAGCCTATTGGCTACTGTCTAAAACTGTAAGGGTTCAGCCTATTGGCTACTGTCTAAAACTGTAAGGATACAGCCTATTGGCTACTGTCTAAAACTGTAAGGAAACAGCCTATTGGCTACAAACAGCCTCAGTGTTCATTGGAAACGCGCTGGAAGTTGCAGATAATTCTCACGATGTTCAAGATTCCGCTGACAAGACCTAAAAATTTGCTCGAGAAATTAGAGGGAACACTGCTTTGGAGCACCTTACCTGATATCACAGGCAGACCAAACCCAATAACATCTCCATCGTTCATTGAGGTTGACGGGTCATTTAAAACAGGACCGTTGGATGTTGCCGATCGTTTGTCGCCGACAATTTCCCTCGTAAGCACAGAAGTGAAAGGACAACATTGACCAGTCGTATCTTTGTATTGATGATCCAGTAATGAAAGTGAAAGGACAACATTGACCAGTCGTATCTTTGTTTGAAGATCCCCTGGATGCCACCAGGGGTCTCTTCAGACACCCATACATACACTCACAAGACATGCCACCAGGGGTCTCTTTAGACACCCATACATACCCTCACAAGACATGCCACCAGGGGTCTCTTCAGACACCCATACATACCCTCACAAGACATGCCACCAGGGGTCTCTTCAGACACCTGTACATACCCTCAGAAGACATGCCACCAGGGGTCTCTTCAGACACCTGTACATACCCTCACAAGACATGCCACCAGGGGTCTCTTCAGACACCCATACATACCCTCACAAGACATGCCACCAGGAGTCTCTTCAGACACCCCAAGTCCGTAAGGAGTTCATGGCAACGCACAGTCATATACAAAGCCATGAACTCCCACTCATCTACAATTACTCAAGCAAATAGCAAACTTACGTGTGGAAAAAAAATTGATTATAAACAATGTCTCATTGATCACAGGTACTGTGAAATGGCACACACACAGAGACAGACAGACAGACAGACAGACAGACAGACAGACAGACAGACAGACAGACAGACAGACAGACAGACAGACAGACAGACTCTAATACACACAATCTACACACACATTATTTAGTTGTTATTTAGTTGTTTTGTTTGTATACACACACACACACACACACACACACACACACACACACACTCACACACTCATACAGCATTAAGAATCAAACACAGCCATGCATTAAGTATCCAATATGCAGACAATACGTGAATCCACTGCTTTGGTAAACACCGTCTATGAATCAGCCTTGTGTTATATTATTATACATTATGCATTATACATCATTAAAGGCTTTTCTGCAGCGATATTGGCTTTTAATAAGGAACTGTCACATCATCAATCTCTATGATGGATATACTGGAGGTGGAGTGCTATAATGCCTTCGTAATGGTGTCATAACACTGACATAGGAATGACATAGCTTCTCATCATGGTCAGTGTCTGTATTAATCAGTGTGTTCCATGGAGACATAATAGTGACCTCGGGGCTGGGGGGGGGGGAACAAATGGAACCCTGTTCCCTATAGAGTGCACTATTTTTGACCAGGGCCCATAGGGAATAGAGGGCCATTTTGCACCCTGCCTCAGTGATCCTCTCCTCTCCTCTCCTCTCTCCTCCTCTCCTCTCCTCTCCTCTCCTCTCCTCTCCTCTCCTCTCCTCTCCTCTCTCCTCCTCTCCTCCTCTCCTCTCCTCTCCTCTCCTCTCCTCTCCTCTCCCCTCCTCTCTCCTCCTCTCCTCCTCTCCTCTCTCCTCCCTCCTCCTCTCCTCCTCTCCTCTCTCCTCTCCTCTCTCCTCCATCCTCCTCTCTTCTCTCCTCTCTCCTCTCTCCTCCCTCCTCCTCTCCTCACTCCTTCTCTCCTCTCCTCTCATTGGGCGTGTTCATTATGAGGACCATGCAATGCTCTATACGATCAAAATGGCACCCTATTCCCTATATAGCTGCTTTAGACCAGAGCACTATGGGTCATGTAGACCAGTGCACTATGGGTTATGTAAACCAGAGCACTATGGGTTATGTAGACCAGAGCACTATGTGCCCTATAGAACAGAGCACAATGGGCCTTATAGACCAGAGCACTAAGGGATATATAGATCAGAGCACTATGGGATATATAAACCAGAGCACTATGGGCCCTATAGACCAAAGCACTATAGGTTATATAGACCAGAGCACTATGGGTTATATAGACCAGAGCACTATGGGTTATATAGACCAGAGCACTATGAGTTATATAGACCAGAGCACTATGGGTTATATAGACCAGAGCACTATGGGTTATATAGACCAGAGCACTATGGGTTATATAGACCAGAGCACTATGAGTTATATAGACCAGAGCACTATGGGTTATATAGACCAGAGCACTATGGGTTATATAGACCAGAGCACTATGGGTTATATAAACCAGAGCACTATGGGTTATATAGACCAGAGCACTATGGGTTATATAGACCAGAGCACTATGGGCCCTATAGACCAGAGCACTATGGGTTATATAGACCAGAGCACTATGGGTTATATAGACCAGAGCACTATGGGTCCTATAGACCAGAGCACTATGGGTTATATAGACCAGAGCACTATGGGTTATATAGACCAGAGCACTATGGGCTATATAGACCAGAGCACTATGGGTCATATAGACCAGAGCACTATGGGCTATATAGACCAGAGCACTATGGGTCATATAGACCAGAGCACTATGGGTTTTATAGACCAGAGCACTATGGGCCCTATAGACCAGAGCACTATGGGTTATATAGACCAGAGCACTATGGGTCCTATAGACCAGAGCACTATGGGTTATATAGACCAGAGCACTATGGGTTATATAGACCAGAGCACTATGGGCTATATAGACCAGAGCACTATGGGTCATATAGACCAGAGCACTATGGGCTATATAGACCAGAGCACTATGGGTCATATAGACCAGAGCACTATGGGTTTTATAGACCAGAGCACTATGGGCCCTATAGACCAGAGCACTATGGGTTATATAGACCAGAGCACTACGGACCCTATAGACCAGAGCACTATGGGTCCTATAGACCAGAGCACTATGGGTTATATAGACCAGAGCACTATGGGTTATATAAACCAGAGCACTATGGGTTATATAGACCAGAGCACTATGGGTTATATAGACCAGAGCACTATGGGCCCTATAGACCAGAGCACTATGGGTTATATAGACCAGAGCACTATGGGTTATATAGACCAGAGCACTATGGGTCCTATAGACCAGAGCACTATGGGTTATATAGACCAGAGCACTATGGGTTATATAGACCAGAGCACTATGGGCTATATAGACCAGAGCACTATGGGTCATATAGACCAGAGCACTATGGGCTATATAGACCAGAGCACTATGGGTCATATAGACCAGAGCACTATGGGTTTTATAGACCAGAGCACTATGGGCCCTATAGACCAGAGCACTATGGGTTATATAGACCAGAGCACTATGGGTCCTATAGACCAGAGCACTATGGGTTACATAAGGAATTGGGGGCCATTTGAGATTCAGGTTCTTCCTCTCTCACGCCGTGGCTCTTGCTCTTCCTGCATGTCAACGAAGTCTGCCAGGAGACTCATTCTCTCTCTTTCTATCATCGTGGCGCTTCCTCTGCTCGCATGTCAACGAAGTCTGCCATGAGACTCATTCTCTCTCTTTCTATCATCGTGGCGCTTCCTCTGCTCGCATGTCAACGAAGTCTGCCATGAGACTCATTCTCTCTCTTTCTATCATCGTGGCGCTTCCTCTGCTCGCATGTCAACGAAGTCTGCTATGAGACTCATTCTCTCTCTTTCTATCATCGTGGCGCTTCCTCTGCTCGCATGTCAACGAAGTCTGCCATGAGACTCATTCTCTCTCTTTCTATCATCGTGGCGCTTCCTCTGCTCGCATGTCAACGAAGTCTGCTAAGACACTGCAGCTTTGTCAAACTAATGAAAATGGCGACCAGTGAAGGTCAGCGGTGTCACACGGTGATGGAGAGGTGAACGTCAGGTGACTACATTAAACAGAGATTCAGGTTGGTGAGAAGAGACAGCCCGGAGGATATTGATTGACTTAGCCCCTGAGAGGGAGAGAGCAAGAGAGAGACAGAGGGAGAGAGAGAGAGACAGAGAGAGAGAGAGAGAGAGAGAGACAGAGAGAGAGAGAGAGAGAGAGACAGAGAGAGAGACAGAGAGAGAGACAGAGAGAGAGAGACAGAGAGAGAGAGAGACAGACAGACAGACAGACAGACAGACAGACAGACAGACAGAGAGGGAGGGAAGGAGGGAGGGAGGGAGGGAGGGAGGGAGGGAGGGAGGGAGGGAGGGAGGGAGGGAAAGTGAGTGTCATGACAAGAGAAAGCGAGAGAAACCACTGCTCAACAGCAGAACCTGAGACAGAGCTGCATTTCCTGACAAAATGTAAAAAATATAAAACAATTAGAGAGTGTAATTTCCCCAAATTTGAAACCCTTATTCAAGGTTTCAAAGACCTCTCTGATGAGAATAGGCCATCCGTCCTGCTGGGGGAGGACGCAGAGAGCTGTCGGTTTGCAGCGCACTACATTGCTGCCTGCCATAAGATGAAGGATAATGTGTGACAGACCAATCAACATGATTGACATCAACATGACCAATCAACATCAACATGTCCTCTACTGTTTTCTTATTGTTATTGTTCAATGTATGGTTATTTTGACCCTTGGTTATTTTTGTTACTGTTGTCCCGTTGCCAATGTTCTTATTATTTTCATATTGTCAATATCCAAAGTAAGCTTTGTCAATATGTACATTGTTATATGTACATAGTGGAGGTAGAGAGAGAAGAGAGGGGTGGTAGTAGGTAGTAGTGGAGGTAGAGAGAGAAGAGAGGGGTGGTAGTAGTGGAGGTAGAGAGAGAAGAGAGGGGTGGTAGTAGGTAGTAGTGGAGGTAGAGAGAGTAGAGAGGGGTTGTAGTAGGTAGTAGTGGAGGTAGAGAGAGAAAAGAGGGGTGGTAGTGGGTAGTAGTGGAGGTAGAGAGAGAAGAGAGGGGTGGTAGTAGGTAGTAGTGGAGGTAGAGAGAGAAGAGAGGGGTGGTAGTAGTGGACTATGACCTCAGATTATGTGTGATCCCAAATAGCACTACTTTTGACCAGGGACTCATCAGACCAAAGGCCAGAAGGATGGATTTTACGGGCCATTTGGAATGCGTACTAGAATACTAGCAGGTGTCCAGTTGCAGTGTGTAAACGCCCTGTACTGCGGTGAATGGAGAGATACAGTGATGGAGGGATGGAGGAATGGAGGGATAGAGGGATAGAGGGATAGAGGGATAGAGGGATAGAGGGATGGAGGGATAGAGGGATAGAGGGATAGAGGGATAGAGGGATGGAGGGATGGAGGGATAGAGGGATGGAGGGATGGAGGAATGGAGGGATAGAGGGATGGAGGGATGGAGGGATAGAGAGATGGAGGGATAGAGAGATGGAGGGATAGAGGGATGGAGGGATGGAGGAATGGAGGGATAGAGGGATGGAGGGATAGAGGGATGGAGGGATAGAGGGATGGAGGGATAGAGGGATGGAGGGATAGAGGGATAGAGAGATGGAGGGATAGAGGGATAGAGGGATGGAGGGATAGAGGGATAGAGGGATAGAGGGATGGAGGGATGGAGGGATGGAGGGATAGAGGGATTGATAGAGGGATGGAGGGATGGAGGGATGGAGGGATTGATAGAGGGATGGAGGGATGGAGGGATAGAGGGATGGAGGGATGGAGGGATGGAGGGATAGAGGGATAGAGGGATTGATAGAGGGATGGAGGGATGGAGGGATAGAGGGATGGAGGGATAGAGGGATTGATAGAGGGATGGAGGGATGGAGGGATGGAGGGATGGCTAAAGTAATGGAAGAGTGACCTTTGAGTAAAGAAAGAAACGATCTGGTTGGAGGAGGAGGCGATGGGCTGTGCTTGGTGTCTGACCGTGATGAATGGTGACCCATCCCAATCTGAGGAAACGGAGGGGGCACGACATCGACGTCCACTGTCTCCCCGAACTCGGCTCCTATATCACTTAACGGCAGACGCAGCGCAGCCCAAAGCACGAGGGGGGGGGGGGCGTGAAGGTGCTTGTCTGTTCCCTCTTTCCCAAGGGGGTTTGGAGACAAGCCATTTGTCAAAGTTTGTCATCGGCTCGGAGGTTACCTTTCCTCTCTGATAGAACATGATGGTAGGGTGTAGAGAGGGATGAGGTCGGAGGGGGAGGGGAGGTTCATTTTCTGTCTGTATATAAAACATCCATCACCCATCAGACATTACATGTCACCAAACCAGGCAAATCTAATGATGTGATCTTGAAGAGGAGGGAGGAGGAAGGTGATGAAGAGATGGAGGAGAGAAGGGAACATCAGATGTGACAAGATGAGAGTGAAGTTTAGCCAACTGGCGCTACAGGTGTTAAGGTGTGTGTTGCTCGAGGCAACATACCATGGTTACGCTGGAATGCTAAAAGAATCAATTCAAATACAATTTTAACTGCCCTAACTGCCGTTCTGGGAAAGATATACACTACAGTGTGTGGAGGTGTTAGACTGAACGCTAAAACTACATTCTTATATTATACATTTCTATATATAATTCTTATATTCTATATTATATTCTACATTCCTATCTATATATATAATTCTTATATTATATATTATATTCTACATTCCTATATATATATATATATATAATTCTTATATATATACATTCTTATATTCTACATTCCTATATATATATATATATATATAATTCTTATATATATACATTCTTATATTCTACATTCCTATACAGTGCCTTGCGAAAGTATTCGGCCCCCTTGAACTTTGCGACCTTTTGCCACATTTCAGGCTTCAAACATAAAGATATAAAACTGTATTTTTTTGTGAAGAATCAACAACAAGTGGGACACAATCATGAAGTGGAACGACATTTATTGGATATTTCAAACATTTTTAACAAATCAAAAACTGAAAAATTGGGCGTGCAAAATGATTCAGCCCCCTTAAGTTAATACTTTGTAGAGCCACCTTTTGCTGCGATTACAGCTGTAAGTCGCTTGGGGTATGTCTCTATCAGTTTTGCACATCGAGAGACTGACATTTTTTCCCATTCCTCCTTGCAAAACAGCTCGAGCTCAGTGAGGTTGGATGGAGAGCATTTGTGAACAGCAGTTTTCAGTTCTTTCCACAGATTCTCGATTGGATTCAGGTCTGGACTTTGACTTGGCCATTCTAACACCTGGATATGTTTATTTTTGAACCATTCCATTGTAGATTTTGCTTTATGTTTTGGATCATTGTCTTGTTGGAAGACAAATCTCCGTCCCAGGTCTTTTGCAGACTCCATCAGGTTTTCTTCCAGAATGGTCCTGTATTTGGCTCCATCCATCTTCCCATCAATTTTAACCATCTTCCCTGTCCCTGCTGAATAAAAGCAGGCCCAAACCATGATGCTGCCACCACCATGTTTGACAGTGGGGATGGTGTGTTCAGGGTGTTGCTTTTACGCCAAACATAACGCTTTGCATTGTTGCCAAAAAGTTCAATTTTGGTTTCATCTGACCAGAGCACCTTCTTCCACATGTTTGGTGTGTCTCCCAGGTGGCTTGTGGCAAACTTTAAACAACACTTTTTATGGATATCTTTAAGAAATGGCTTTCTTCTTGCCACTCTTCCATAAAGGCCAGATTTGTGCAATGTACGACTGATTGTTGTCCTATGGACAGAGTCTCCCACCTCAGCTGTAGATCTCTGCAGTTCATCCAGAGTGATCATGGGCCTCTTGGCTGCATCTCTGATCAGTCTTCTCCTTGTATGAGCTGAAAGTTCAGAGGGACGGCCAGGTCTTGGTAGATTTGCAGTGGTCTGATACTCCTTCCATTTCAATATTATCGCTTGCACAGTGCTCCTTGGGATGTTTAAAGCTTGGGAAATCTTTTTGTATCCAAATCCGGCTTTAAACTTCTTCACAACAGTATCTCGGACCTGCCTGGTGTGTTCCTTGTTCTTCATGATGCTCTCTGCGCTTTTAACGGACCTCTGAGACTATCACAGTGCAGGTGCATTTATTTACGGAGACTTGATTACACACAGGTGGATTGTATTTATCATCATTAGTCATTTAGGTCAACATTGGATCATTCAGAGATCCTCACTGAACTTCTGGAGAGAGTTTGCTGCACTGAAAGTAAAGGGGCTGAATAATTTTGCACGCCCAATTTTTCAGTTTTTGATTTGTTAAAAAAGTTTGAAATATCCAATAAATGTCGTTCCACTTCATGATTGTGTCCCACTTGTTGTTGATTCTTCACAAAAAAATACAGTTTTATATCTTTATGTTTGAAGCCTGAAATGTGGCAAAAGGTCGCAAAGTTCAAGGGGGCCGAATACATTCTTAAGGCACTGTATGTTTGTTTTCTCAGGTATCATATTCAGTGTAGCAGGGATTATCTGTGTGTTTTCTCAGGTATCATATTCAATGTAGCAGGGATTATCTGTGTGTTTTCTCAGGTATCATATTCAGTGTAGCAGGGAGTATCTGTGTGTTTTCTCAGGTATCATATTCAGTGTAGCGGGGAGTATCTGTGTGTTTTCTCAGGTATCATATTCAGTGTAGCAGGGATTATCTGTGTGTTTTCTCAGGTATCATATTCAGTGTAGCAGGGATTATCTGTGTGTTTTTTCAGGTATCATATTCAGTGTAGCAGGGAGTATCTGTGTGTTTTCTCAGGTATCATATTCAGTGTAGCAGGGATTATCTGTGTGTTTTCTCAGGTATCATATTCAGTGTAGCAGGGATTATCTGTGTGTTTTCTCAGGTCTCATATTCACTGTAGCAGGAATTATCTGTGTGTTTTCTCAGGTATCATATTCTGTGTAGCAGGGATTATCTGTGTGTTTTCTCAGGTATCATTCTCAGTGTAGCAGGGATTATACAGTTTTATATCTTTATGTTTGAAGCCTGAAATGTGGCAAAAGGTCGCAAAGTTCAAGGGGGCCGAATACTTTCGCAAGGCACTGTATATATAATTCTTATATATATACATTCTTATATTCTACATTCCTATATATATATATAATTCTTATATATATACATTCTTATATTCTTATATTCTATATTATATTCTATATTCTTATATATATTCTACATTCTTATACATTCTTATATATATATATATTCTTATATTCTTATATTCTATATTATATTCTATATTCTTATATATATTCTACATTCTTATACATTCTTATATATATATATATTCTTATATTCTTATATTCTATATTATATTCTATATTCTTATATATATTCTACATTCTTATACATTCTTATATATATATATATATTCTTATATTCTTATATTCTATATTATATTATATATTCTTATATATATTCTACATTCTTATACATTCTTATATATATACATTCTTATATTCTTATATTCTATATTATATTCTATATTCTTATATATATTCTACATTCTTATACATTCTTATATATATGTATATAATTCTTATATATATATATATTCTTATATTCTTATATTCTATATTATATTCTATATTCTTATATATATATATATATTATTATATTCTTATATTCTATATTATATTCTATATTCTTATATATATATATATTATTATATTCTTATATTCTATATTATATTCTACATTCTTATACATTCTTATATATTCTTATTCATTCTTATATACATACAGTTCATTCAGGAAGTATTCAGACCCCTTGACTTAATAATCTAGGTTTTGTTACGTTACAGCCTTATTCTAAAATGGATTAATTCATTTCCTCCCCCCTCATCAATCTACACACAATACCACATAATTATAAAGCAAAAACAGATTGTTATAATTTTTTTGCAAATGCATAATTTCTTTAAAACTGAAAAATTACATTCACATAAATATTCAGACGCTTTTCTCAGTACTTTGGCAGCGATTACAGCCTTGAGTCTTGTTGGGTATGAAGCTACAAACTTGGCACACTTGTATTTGGTGAGTTTCTCCCATTCTTCTCTGCAGATCCTCTCAAGCTCTGTCAGGTTGGATGGGGAGCGTCTCTGCAAAGCTATTTTCAGGTCTCTCCAGAGATGTTCGATCGGGTTCAAGTCCGGGCTCTTGCTGGGGCGAAGTCACTCCTGCGTTGTCTTGGCTGTGTGCTTGGGGTTGCTGTCCTGTTGGAGGGTGATCCTTCACCCCAGTCTGAGGTCCTGAGTGCTCTGGAGCAGGTTTTCATTAAGAATCTCTCAGTACTTTGCTTCGTTCATCTTTCCCTCGAACCTGAGTAGTCTCCATGTCCCTGCCGCTGAAAAACATCCCCACAGCATGACGCTGTCACCACCATGCTTCACTGTAGGGATGGTGCCAGGTTTCCTACATCATGACTAGTCTCCCAGTCCCCCACAGCATGACGTTGCCACCACCATGCTTCACCGTAGGGATGGTGCCAGGTTTCCTCCATCCTGACTAGCCTCCCAGTCCCCCACAGCATGACGCTGCCACCACCATGCTTCACTGTAGGGATGGTGCCAGGTTTCCTCCATCCTGACTAGTCTCCCAGTCCCCCACAGCATGACGCTGCCACCACCATGCTTCACTGTAGGGATGGTGCCAGGTTTCCTCCATCATGACTAGTCTCCCAGTCCCCCACTGCATGACGCTGCCACCACCATGCTTCACCGTAGGGATGGTGCCAGGTTTCCTCCATCATGACTTGTCTCCTAGTCTCCCACAGCATGACACTGCCACCACCATGCTTCACTGTAGGGATGGTGCCAGGTTTCCTCCATCATGACTAGTCTCCCAGTCCCCCACAGCATGACGCTGCAACCACCATGCTTCACTGTAGGGATGGTGCCAGGCTTCCTCCATCATGACTAGTCTCCCAGTCCCCCACAGCATGATGCTGCCACCACCATGCTTCACTGTAGGGATGGTTCCAGGTTTCTTCCAGACGTGGCACTTGGCATTCAGGCCAAAGAGTTCAATTTTGGTTTCATCAGACCAGATATTCTTGTTTCTCATGGTCTGAGTCCTTTAGGTGTTTTTTGGCAAACTCCAAGCAGGCTGTCATGTACCTTTTACTGAGGAGTCGCTTCCGTCTGGCCACTCTACCATGAAGGCCTGATTGGTGGAGTGTTACAGAGATGGTTGTTCTTCTGGAATGTTCTCCCATCTCCACAGAGGAACTCTGGAGCTCTGTTAGAGTAACTATCGGGTTCTTCGTCACCTGCATGAAAGTGCTAGCTTACTGTCCTCATTCAATGCTATTTTGACTATGCTAGTACTTCCTGGTTTGGGGTCTTATCTAAACTTATGAAGGGGAAGCTCCAGATAGCCCAGAATAAGCTGATCAGGGTAGTATTGAAGGTGAGTCCACGTACTCACATAGGCAGGAGCCTTTTTTTTTTTTAAATGGTCGAATTAATAAACTAAACTCAACTAAAATCCCTGACCAAGGTCCTTCTCCCCCGGTTGCTCAGTTTGGTCAGGCGGCTCTAAAAAGAGTCTTGGTGGTACCAAACTTCTTCCATTTAAGAATGATGGAGGCCACCGTGTCCTTGGGGACCTTCAATGCTGCAGAAATGTTTTGGTACCCATCCCCAGATCTGTGCCTCCTGTCTCGGGGCTCTACGGACAATTCCTTCGACCTCATAGCTTGGTTTTTGCTCTGACATGCACTGTCAGCTGTGGGACCTTACATAGACAGATGTGTATCTTTCCAAATCATGTCCATACATTAGAATTTACCACAGGTGGACTCCAATCAAGTTGTAGAAACATCTCAAGGATGATCAATGGAAACAGGATGCATCTGAGCTCAATTTCGAGTCTCATAGAAAAGGGTATGAATATTTATGTAAACAAGCTATTTCTGTTTTTAACTTGTAGTAAATGTACAACATTTTCGAAAAAACAGTTTTTGCTTTTTCGATTATGGGGTATTGTGATGTCATTATGGGGTATTGTGATGTCATTATGGGGTATTGTGATGTCATTATGGGGTATTGTGATGTCATTATGGGGTATTGTGATGTCATTATGGGGTATTGTGATGTCATTATGGGGTATTGTGATGTCATTATGGGGTATTGTGTTGTCATTATGGGGTATTGTGTGTAGATGGATGAGGATTTTTATTTATTTAATACATTTTAGAACAAGGCTGTCATATACATATTTTGGGGGGGAAGTCAAGGGGTCTGAATACACTGTAATTGCTGCATTTTACAAAAAGGTTGTTAAAATTTGGTTAGTTTCATAATTTATGAGTGTGGTATTCAGACATGTTGCCTTTGAAATAAAAATATGTTTTTTAAAAGTTAAATAAGTGCTAGTGGCCACTGTCATGAGCCGCTGTTCAACATGACCTATCCCTCAGCAGCTTGGTGACGCTCTCTGACGCTGGTCCATCGACTTTTGGAGTTGTTTTTACTGAGAGACAGATTTAAGAGTTCCAAATGACACCCTATCGTCTTTATAGTGAACTATCCCATAGGCTTCTGGTTAAAAGTAGTGCACTATGTAGGGTATAGGGTGCCATTTGTGAGGTAATCAGAGATGTCCCCTGGAAGGTGCTGAGCGGCGAAGAGAAGAGAAAACTGTCGAAACAGATTTTGTGGATAGGATTGAGCCGGGGTCTATGGATGGGTGACATGACTCTAAGGGTCGCTAAGCAATACTGACATCCCGTCGCGTTACCGTGTCAACAATGACACTTCTACAAGGCCATTACATCTAACTGGATTGGCTTCCAAAATAGTGTACCCTATTTCCCTATGTAGTGCACTACTTTTGACCAGGGCTCCAAGGGAACTCATTGGGCTCTGGTCAAAAGTAGTGCACTAACTAGGCGATAGTGTGCCAGGGCTCCAAGGGAAACCATAGGGCTCTGGTCAAAAGTAGTGCACTAACTAGTACTGCACTAACCTCTGTCTCAGTATGTGTAGCCCATGTATCTGATGCCGTCTGGAACAAAATAATATGACATGATTGTGCTGATGTCCTGCAGTAGCTAGCTAGTCATAGCTAGCCATGGATGGAGATGTGGTTTTGACTAAACTCTCCGTACAGGCCAATCATTACGACGTTGTTTCTGATCTAACCATGAATGTAAATGTTGTGCCTCTGGTCTGAGACGATGGAAGTTCAATATGTAACCAAGGTGTAGCTTAGTAGGCTCACGTTAGCCAGCTAGCTAACATAGCTAACACAGCTAATGTAGCTAGCATAGCTAACATAGCTAATGTAGCTAACATAGCTAACGTAGCTAACGTAGCTGGCACTGTTGCCCATGCCAGGAATTTAGGCTACCAAGCTAAAATGCTTGCAAGCCTTTGACAACAAAAACTGAAAAGTGTACAGTATGACAGAGTCATAGACCGTTTTGCCAACATGAAAGAGTGGAGTTCAAC
Source organism: Oncorhynchus clarkii lewisi (assembly GCF_045791955.1). Lineage (NCBI taxonomy): Eukaryota > Metazoa > Chordata > Actinopteri > Salmoniformes > Salmonidae > Oncorhynchus > Oncorhynchus clarkii. Next base: position 1,830,423 of record NC_092164.1, read on the forward strand.
TACTCTACAAGTAGGATGAGTCAACTTTCTTTAATGCACGAACGCACAGACACACACACACACACACACACAATTACGTGTTTTGGTCAATCTCTACGCTTCGAATACTCGAATTACATCATCATCACTGGTGTGTTGTCAGAGGGGTTTAATTAACTATACTGGTGTGTTGTCAGAGGGGTTTAATTAACTATACTGGTGTGTTGTCAGAGGGGTTTAATTAACAATACTGGTGTGTTGTCAGAGGGGTTTAATTAACAATACTGGTGTGTTGTCAGAGGGGTTTAATTAACTATACTGGTGTGTTGTCAGAGGGGTTTAATTAACAATACTGGTGTGTTGTCAGAGGTGTTTAATTAACAATACTGGTGTGTTGTCAGAGGGGTTTAATTAACAATACTGGTGTGTTGTCAGAGGTGTTTAATTAACAATACTGGTGTGTTGTCAGAGGGGTTTAATTAACAATACTGGTGTGTTGTCAGAGGGGTTTAATTAACAATACTGGTGTGTTGTCAGAGGGGTTTAATTAACTATACTGGTGTGTTGTCAGTGGGGTTTGTATTGTTAATTAAACCCCACTGACAACACACCAGTATAGTTAATTAAACCCCTCTGACAACACACCAGTATTGTTAATTAAACCCCTTAATTAACAATACTGGTGTGTTGTCAGTGTTTAATTAACAATACTGGTCTGTTGTCAGTCTTGTTTAATTAACAATACTGGTGTGTTGTCAGAGGGGTTTAATTAACTATACTGGTGTGTGGTCAGTGGGGTTTAATTAACAATACTGGTGTGTTGTCAGAGGGGTTTAATTAACAATGCTGGTGTGTTGTCAGAGGGGTTTAATTAACAATACTGGTGTGTTGTCAGAAGGGTTTAATTAACAATACTGGTGTGTTGTCAGAGGGGTTTAATTAACTATACTGGTGTGTTGTCAGAGGGGTTTAATTAACAATACTGGTGTGTTGTCAGAGGTGTTTAATTAACAATACTGGTGTGTTGTCAGAGGGGTTTAATTAACAATACTGTTGTGTTGTCAGAGGGGTTTAATTAACAATACTGGTGTGTTGTCAGAGGGGTTTAATTAACAATACTGGTGTGTTGTCAGAGGGGTTTAATTAACAATACTGGTGTGTTGTCAGAGGGGTTTAATTAACAATACTGGTGTGTTGTCAGAGGGGTTTAATTAACAATACTGGTGTGTTGTCAGAGGTCTTTTAAAAACAATTCTGTTGTGCTGTCAGTGGTCTT
>NC_092164.1:1834177-1841677 GCF_045791955.1 Oncorhynchus clarkii lewisi
AATGTGTAAGTAGAGATACTGGGTTGCAAAGGAGCCAGATAAATAAATAAATACAGCATGGGGATGAGGTAGTTGGATGGGCTATTTACAGATGGGCTATGTACATTGATCTGTGAGCTGCTCTGACAGCTGGTGCTTTATTAAAGCTAGTGAGGGAGATATGAGTCTCCAGCTTCAGTGATTTTTGCAGTTCGTTCCAGGTATTGGCAGCAGAGAACTGGAAGGAAAGGCAGCCAAAGGAGGAGTTGGCTTTGGGGGGGTCATACCTGCTGAGATATACCTGCTGGAGCGTGTGCTAAGGGTGGGTGCTGCTATGGTGACCAGTGAGCTGAGATAAGGTGGGGCTTTACCTAGAAAAGACTTGTAGATGACCTGGAGCCCTCGGGTTTTGGCGAAGAGTATGAAGTGAGGTCCAGCCAACGAGACCGTACAGGTCTCAGTGGTGGGTAGTATATGGTGCTTTGGTGACAAAACGGATGGCACTGTGATAGACTGCATCCAATTTGTTGAGTAGAGTGTTGGAGGCTGTTTTGTAAATGACATCGGCGAAGTCGAGGATCGGTAGGATGGTCAGTTTTACGAGGGTATGTTTGGCAGCATGAGTGAAGGATGCTTTGTTGTGATATTGGAAGCCGATTCTAGATTTAATTTTGGATTGGAGATGCTTAATGTGAGTCTGGAAGGAGAGTTTACAGTCTAACCAGACACCTAGGTATTTGTAGTTGTCCACATATTCTAAGTCAGAACCGTCTAGAGTAGTGATGCTGGATGGGCGGGCAGGTGCAGCAGCGAACGGTTGAAGAGCATGCATTTAGTTTCACTTGCAATTAAGAGCAGTTGGAGGCCATGGAAGGAGAGTTGTAATGGCATTGGAGGTTAGTAATCACAGTATCCAAAGAAGGGCCAGAAGTATACAGAATGGTGTCATCTGCATAGAGGTGGATCAGAGAATCACCAGCAGCAAGAGCTATATCATTGATGTATACAGAGTAAAGAGTCGGCCCGAGAATTTAACCCTGTGGCACCCCCATAGAGACTGCCAGAGGTCCAGACAACAGGCACTCCGATTTGACACACTGAACTCTATCAGAGAAGTAGTTGGTGAACCAGGCGAGGAGGCAATCATTTGAGAAACCAAGGCTGTTGAGTCTGCCAATAAGAATGTGGTTATTGACAGAGTCGAAAGCCTTGGCCAGGTCAATGAATACGGCTGCACAGTAATGTTTCTTATCGATGGTGGTTAAGATATCGTTTAGGATCTTGAGCGTGGCTGAGGTGCACCCGTGACCAGCTCTGAAACCAGATTGCATAGCAGGGAAGGTACGGTGAGATTCAAAATGGCCGGTAATCTGTTTGTTAACTTGGCTTTTGAAGAATTTAGAAATGTAGGGCAGGATGGATATAGGTCTATAACAGTTTGGGTCTAGAGTGCCTCCCTCTTTGAAGAGGGGGATGACCAATGCAGCTTTCCAATCTTTGGGGATCTCAGACAATAAGAAAGAGAGGTTGAACAGGCTAGTAATAGGGGTTGCAACCATTTCGGCAGATCATTTTAGAAAGAGAGGGTCCAGATTGTCTAGCCCGGCTGATTTGTAGAGGTCCAGATTTTGCAGCTCTTTCAGAACATCTGCTATCTGGATTTGGGAGAAGGAGAAATGGGGAAGGCTTGGGCGAGTTGCTGTGGGGGGTGCAGGGCTGTTGACAGGGGTAGGGGTAGCCAGGTGGAAAGCATGGCCAGCCTTATAAATATGCTTATTGAAATTCTCAATTATAGTGGATTTATCGGTGATGACAGTGTTTCCTAGCCTCAGAGCAGTGGGCAGCTGGGAGGAGGTGTTCTTATTCTCCATGGACTTTACAGTGTCCCTGAACTTTTTTGGAGTTTGTGCTACAGCATACCCATTTCTGTTTGAAAAAGCTTGCCTCTGCTTTCCTAACTGCCATATATTGGTTCCTAACTTCCCTGAAAAGTTGCATTTCACGGGGGCTATTCGATGCTAATGCAGAATGCCACAAGTTGTTTTTGTGCTGGTCAAGGGCAGTCAGGTCTGGAGAGAACCAAGGGCTATATCTGTTCCTGGTGCTCATTTTTTTTGAAAGGGGCATGATTATTTAAGATGGTGAGGAAGGCACTTTTTTTTTTTTTTGTTCACTTTAACCAGGCATCCTCTACTGACGGGATGAGGTCAATATCCTTCCAGGATTCCCGGGCCAGGTCGATTAGAAAGGCCTGCTCGCTGAAGTGTTTTAGGGAGCGTTTGACAGTGATGAGGGGTGGTCGTTTGACCGCAGACCCATTACGGGTGCAGGCAATGAGGCAGTGATCGCTGAGATCTTGGATGAAAACAGCAGAGGTGAATTTGGAAGGCAAGTTGGTTAGGATGACATCTATGAGGGTGCCCGTGTTTACGGATTAGGGGTTGTACCTGGTGGGTTCATTGATAATTTGTGTGAGATTGAGGGCATCGAGCTTAGATTGTGGGATGGCCGGGGTGTTCAGCATGTCCCAGTTTAGGTCATCTAGCAGCACGAGCTCTGACAATAGATGGGGGACAATCAGTTCACGTATGGTGTCCAGGGCACAGCTGGGGCAGAGGGGGGTCTACAGCAAGCGGGAAAGGTGAGAGACTTGTTTCTGGAGAGATGGATTTTTAAAAATAAATAATCATAACATTAAAAACGATATAAATATAAAAATAAGACTCAGTAATATCAAAAAGAAGTAACAAAGACAAATAGAAACAAATTGTATTATATATATACATATAAAAAAAGATGATCAAATTATTACACTATTACCTTATTGCTAAAATAAAACACACAAATTAAACTACATTGAACAAATCCTAAATCACAAAAATACACAAATAGAAGTGGGGTGACCTGAGGTCAACCTACCCCCGCCCCCCTACCTCAGGCTTCCAGTGGGGAGACCTGAGGTCAACCTACCCCCGCCCCCCTACCTCAGGCTTCCAGTGGGGAGACCTGAGGTCAACCTACCCCCGCCCCCCTTCCTCGGGCTTCCAGTGGGGAGACCTGAGGTCAACCTACCCCCGCCCTCCTCCCCATCTCGTACTTCTGAGTGGGAGACGTTCCCAGGCAGTAGCCTGACTAGCTCACAGACTAGAATCAGGGCGCCCACTCCATCAAGGTTAATTGACCCACAGTCCCACACGGTGACGTGACTTACAAATGAGCATTAGAAAACCGATTGTGTAAATGTCACCATTCCGAAATTATTATTATTATAATTTCTTCTTTTTTTGGGGTGGCCGCCCCCCGGAAAGATGTTTCTACACAGTTAGACTGTTATAGTTACTGTTTCTACACAGTTGAAATTTAAAACAGGGAAGGACAAAGTCAACGTTTCAGAGCTCATCTGTAAAAGAGACCTCGGTCTCGCTATGACTCCCTGAGAACATAAAGGTTTGATAAAAGATAATAAAACAAGATTACAGTTGAACGATACGACCTCTGGGTTTTAGACACGTTGAGGGGTTGACGATGATGGGTAGATGACAAGTAGTTCGTTATTGCTGTGGTTGAAAAACAAGATGAGTCAACGTAAAGTCGTACAATGTTCTCCTTCCACAGCTGGAAAATAACTAAAGCCTCCAGCTACGCCTTTGATACGTTTTTGTCTTTGTCACCTTCCAGCAAATGGCTTCAAAATGCATTTCAGAGTACACTAGATGGGTTATTAACCAATCAGAGGGCTTGTCTCTGGGGGGGGGGGTTAATAACCAATCAGAGGACTTGTCTCTGAGGGGGGGTTATTAACCAATCAGAGGGCTGGTCTATGAGGGGGGTTAATAACCAATCAGAGGGCTTGTCTATGAGGGGGGGTTAATAAACAATCAGACGGCTGGTCTATGAGGGAGGTTAATAAGCAATCAGAGGGCTTGTCTACGAGGGGGGTTATTAACCAATCAGAGGGCTTGTCTATGAGGGGGGTTAATAACCAATCAGAGGGCATGTCTTTGAGGGGGGTTAATAACCAATCAGAGGGCTTGTCTTTGAGGGGGGGTTATTAACCAATCAGAGGGCTTGTCTATTAGGGCAGTGTCTGTCACACTAACAGCTCTACAGATGGACATAATACCAACAAATTATATGTTGATAAGAAACTGCTTGCTAAGGTTAGGATAAGGATTAGGATAAGGGTTAGCATAAGGGATAGGATAAGGGTTAGAATAAGGGTTAGAATAAGGGTTAGAATAAGGGTTAGGATAAGGGTTAGAATAAGGGTTAGAATAAGGGTTAGGATAAGGGTTAGGATAAGGGTTAGAATAAGGGTTAGAATAAGGGTTAGAATAAGGATTAGGATAAGGGTTAGCATAAGGGTTAGGATAAGGGTTAGAATAAGGGTTAGAATAAGGGTTAGAATAAGGGTTAGGATAAGGGTTATAATAAGGGTTAGAATAAGGGTTAGGATAAGGGTTAGGATAAGGGTTAGAATAAGGGTTTGGATAAGGGTTAAGATAAGGGTTAGCATAAGGTTTAGAATAAGGGTTAGAATAAGGGTTACGACAAGGGTTAGGATAAGGGTGTGGATAAGGGATAGAATAAGGGGTAGAATAAGGGTTTGGATAAGGGTTAGGATAAGGGTTAGAATAAGGGTTTGGATAAGGGTTAAAATAAGGGTTTGGATAAGGATTAGGATAAGGGTTAGAATAAGGATTAGAATAAGGGTTAGGATAAGGGTTAGAATAAGGGTTAGGATAAGGGTTAGAATAAGGGTTAGGATAAGGGTTAGGATAAGGGTTAGGATAAGGGTTTGATGAGGGTTAGAATAAGGGTTAGGATAAGGGTTAGGATAAGGGTTTGGATAAGGGTTAGGATAAGGGTTAGGATAAGGGTTTGGATAAGGGTTAGGATAAGGGTTAGGATAAGGGTTAGGATAAGGGTTAGGATAAGGGTTAGAATAAGGGTTAGGACAAAGGTTAGAATAAGGGTTAGGACAAGGGTTAGGATAAGGGTTAGGATAAGGGTTAGAATAAGGGTTAGGACAAGGGTTAGAATAAGGGTTAGGACAAGGGTTAGGATAAGGGTTTGGATAAGGGTTAGGGTTAGTAAATAGTTGAAATGTTACTGATAGTCAGTAGATAGTCAATCTGTAGATACTCTACAGCATATCCAAACAAAGTCTTACCGATTGCTGATAACACACGCACACACACACATATACACATACACACACACACACACACACACACACACATATACACATACACACACTCTGAACGACTGGCGTCTGACTGATCTTTTTTATTTCACCTTTATTTAACCAGGTAGACTAGTTGAGAACACCTTTATTTAACCAGGTAGGCTAGTTGAGAACACCTTTATTTAACCAGGTAGGCTAGTTGAGAACACTTTTATTTAACCAGGTAGACTAGTTGAGAACACCTTTATTTAACCAGGTAGGCTAGTTGATTACACCTTTATTTAACCAGGTAGACTAGTTGAGAACAAGTTCTCATTTACAACTGTGACCCTGACCAAGATAAAGCAAAGCAGTGCGACAAAAACAACAACACAGAGTTACACATGGAATAAACAAGCGTACAGTCAATAACACAATAGAGAAAAAGAAAGTCTGTGTACAGTGTGTGTAAATGGCCTGAGGTGGTAAGGCAATAAATAGGCCATAGTAGCAAATTAATTACAATTTAGCAGATTAACACTGGAGTGATAGATGAGCAGATGATGATGTGCAAGTAGAGATACTGGTGTGTAAGTAGAGATACTGGTGTGTAAGTAGAGATACTGGTGTGTAAGTAGTGATGCTGGTGTGTAAGTAGAGATACTGGTGTGTAAGTAGTGATGATGGTGTGTAAGTAGTGATGATGGTGTTTAAGTAGTGATGCTGGTGTGTAAGTAGAGATACTGGTGTGTAAGTAGAGATACTGGTGTGTAAGTAGTGATGCTGGTGTGTAAGTAGAGATACTGGTGTGTAAGTAGTGATGATGGTGTGTAAGTAGTGATGATGGTGTTTAAGTAGTGATGCTGGTGTTTAAGTAGTGATGCTGGTGTGTAAGTAGAGATACTGGTGTGTAAGTAGTGATACTGGTGTTTAAGTAGTGATGCTGGTGTTTAAGTAGTGATGATGGTGTGTAAGTAGTGATGATGGTGTTTAAGTAGTGATGCTGGTGTTTAAGTAGTGATGATGGTGTGTAAGTAGAGATACTGGTGTGTAAGTAGTGATGCTGGTGTGTAAGTAGTGATGCTGGTGTGTAAGTAGTGATGATGGTGTGTAAGTAGTGATACTGGTGTGTAAGTAGTGATGATGGTGTTTAAGTAGTGATACTGGTGTTTAAGTAGAGATGATGGTGTGTAAGTAGTGATGCTGGTGTGTAAGTAGTGATGCTGGTGTGTAAGTAGTGATGCTGGTGTGCAAAAGAGCAGCAAAGTAAATAAAAACAATATGGGGATGAGGTAGGGAGATCTGGTGGGCGATCTACTCACTTAAACCACGCGGATGAAACAATTCCCTCCTTATAGACTGGAGATGTGAATTAAGTCCTAATTTCAGTACAATTTCAGTCTTGAGACTGACTGGTCAAACGGTAGTGGAGAAAGAAAGGCTAGGTGAGTTTAGATCAGAATGGAGGAGAGAGAATATGGACAGGGTGAGTTTAGATCAGAATGGAGGAGGAGAGAGAATATGGACAGGGTGAGTTTAGATCAGAATGGAGGAGAGAGAGAATATGGACAGGGTGAGTTTAGATCAGAATGGAGGAGAAGGGAGAATATGGACAGGGTGAGTTTAGATCAGAATGGAGGAGAGAGAATATGGACAGGGTGAGTTTAGATCAGAATGGAGGAGGAGGGAGAATATGGACAGGGTGAGTTTAGATCAGAATGGAGGAGAGAGAATATGGACAGGGTGAGTTTAGATCAGAATGGAGGAGGAGAGAGAATATGGACAGGGTGGGTTTAGATCAGAATGGAGGAGGAGGAGAGAGAATATTGACAGGGTGAGTTTAGATCAGAATGGAGGAGAGGAGAGAGAATATGGACAGGGTGAGTTTAGATCAGAATGGAGGAGGAGGGAGAATATGGACAGGGTGAGTTTAGATCAGAATGGAGGAGGAGGGAGAATATGGACAGGGTGAGTTTAGATCAGAATGGAGGAGAGAGAATATGGACAGGGTGAGTTTAGATCAGAGTGGAGGAGAGAGAGAATATGGACAGGGTGAGTTTAGATCAGAGTGGAGGAGAGAGAGAATATGGACAGGGTGAGTTTAGATCAGAATGGAGGAGGAGAGAGAATATGGACAGGGTGGGTTTAGATCAGAATGGAGGAGGAGGAGAGAGAATATTGACAGGGTGAGTTTAGATCAGAATGGAGGAGAGGAGAGAGAATATGGACAGGGTGAGTTTAGATCAGAATGGAGGAGGAGGGAGAATATGGACAGGGTGAGTTTAGATCAGAATGGAGGAGGAGGGAGAATATGGACAGGGTGAGTTTAGATCAGAATGGAGGAGAGAGAATAT
>NC_092164.1:1844177-1864177 GCF_045791955.1 Oncorhynchus clarkii lewisi
ATATACCTATAAAATACCCATATAATACCCATAGAGTACCTATATAATATCCATAAAGTATCCATATAATACACATAGAATACCTATACAAAACCTGTAGAATACCAAAACAATACCTATAGAAAACATATAGAATCCTGTAGAATCCCTGTAGAATACACATTTAATACCAATAGAATATTGATGATTTTTAAGTAATTCTTTTGCATTTTATTGCATGACATAAGTATTTGATACATCAGAAAAGCAGAACTTAATATTTGGTACAGAAACCTTTGTTTGCAATTACAGATATCATACGTTTCCTGTAGTTCTTGACCAGGTTTGCACACACTGCAGCAGGGAATTTGGCCCACTCCTCCATACAGACCTTCTCCAGATCCTTCAGGTTTCGGGGCTGTCGCTGGGCAATACGGATACCCACAGAAATCCTATAGTATACCTGTCACGCCCTGACCTTAGAGAGCCTTTTTATGTCTCTATTTGGTTTGGTCAGGGTGTGATGTGGGGTGGGCATTCTATGTTTTGTTTTCTATGATTTTGTGTTTCTATGTTTTGGCCGGGTATGGTGCTCAATCAGGGACAGCTGTCTATTGTTGTCTCTGATTGGGAACCATACTTAGTTAGCCTTTTTTTCCTCCTTTCGTTGTTGGTAGTTAACTTTGTTTGTGGCGCTAATGCTCTGTAAGCTTCACAGTTGTTTTTCAGTTTGTTGTTTAGTTGGCGACATTTTGAAATAAAAAGGAAATTGTACGCTCACAACGCCGCACCTTGGTCTTCTTCCAGCAACGGCCGTGACAATACCTATATAATACCCATAGAATACCTATAGAATACCCATAGAATACCTATATAATACCCAGAGAATACCTATATAATACACAGATAATACCTATATAATACACATAGAATACCTATATAATACCCATAGAATACCTATATAATACCCATAGAATACCTATATAATACCCATAGAATACCTAAAGAATACCCATAGAATACCAATACAATACCCAGAAAATACCTATATAATACCCATAGAATACCCATATAATACCCATAGAATGCCCATAGAATACCTATATAATACCCATAGAATACCCATAGAATACCTATATAATACCCATAGAATACCTATATAATACACATAGAATACCTATATAATACCCAGAGAATACCTATATAATACCCATAGAATACCTATATAATACCCATAGAATACCTATAGAATACCCATAGAATACCGATATAATACACATAGAATACCTATATAATATCCAGAGAATACATATATAACACCCATAAAATACCCATAGAATACCAATAGAATACCCAGAGAATACCTATATAATACCCAGAGAATACATATATAATACCTAGAGAATACCTATATAATACCCAGAGAATATCTACATAATACCCAGAGAATACCTATATAATACCCATAGAATACCCATATAATACCCATAGAATACCCATAGAATACCTATATAATACCCATAGAATACCCATAGAATACCCATAGAATACCTATATAATACCCATAGAATACCTATATAATACACATAGAATACCTATATAATACCCATAGAATACCTATATAATACCCATAGAATACCTATATAATACCCATAGAAAACCTATATAATACCGAGAGAATACCGATATAATACCCAGAGAATACCTATATAATACCCAGAGAATACCTATATAATACACATAGAATACCTATATAATACCCAGAGAATACCTATATAATACACATAGAATACCTATATAATACACATAAGATTATCTATATAATACCCATAGAATACCTATATAATACCCATAGAATACCTATATAATACCCATAGAATACCTATATAATACCCATAGGATACCTATAGAATACCCATAGAATACCTATATAATACCCATAGAATACCTATATAATACCCATAGAATACCTATAGAATACCCATAGAATACCTATATAATACCCAGAGAATACCTATATAATACACATAGAATACCTATATAATACCCATAGAATACCTATATAATACCCATAGAATACCTATATAATACCCATGAATACCTATATAATACCCATAGAATACCTATAGAATACCCATAGAATACCTATACAATACCCAGAGAATACCTATATAATACCCATAGAATACCCATATAATACCCATAGAATGCCCATAGAATACCTATATAATACCCATAGAATACCCATAGAATACCTATATAATACCCATAGAATACCTATATAATACACATAGAATACCTATATAATACCCAGAGAATACCTATATAATACCCATAGAATACCTATATAATACCCATAGAATACCTATAGAATACCCATAGAATACCGATATAATACACATAGAATACCTATATAATATCCAGAGAATACATATATAACACCCATAAAATACCCATAGAATACCAATAGAATACCCAGAGAATACCTATATAATACCCAGAGAATACATATATAATACCTAGAGAATACCTATATAATACCCAGAGAATATCTACATAATACCCAGAGAATACCTATATAATACCCATAGAATACCCATATAATACCCATAGAATACCCATAGAATACCTATATAATACCCATAGAATACCCATAGAATACCCATAGAATACCTATATAATACCCATAGAATACCTATATAATACACATAGAATACCTATATAATACCCATAGAATACCTATATAATACCCATAGAATACCTATATAATACCCATAGAAAACCTATATAATACCGAGAGAATACCGATATAATACCCAGAGAATACCTATATAATACCCAGAGAATACCTATATAATACACATAGAATACCTATATAATACCCAGAGAATACCTATATAATACACATAGAATACCTATATAATACACATAAGATTATCTATATAATACCCATAGAATACCTATATAATACCCATAGAATACCTATATAATACCCATAGAATACCTATATAATACCCATAGGATACCTATAGAATACCCATAGAATACCTATATAATACCCATAGAATACCTATATAATACCCATAGAATACCTATAGAATACCCATAGAATACCTATATAATACCCATAGAATACCTATATAATACACATAGAATACCTATATAATACCCATAGAATACCTATATAATACCCATAGAATACCTATATAATACCCATGAATACCTATATAATACCCATAGAATACCTATAGAATACCCATAGAATACCTATACAATACCCAGAGAATACCTATATAATACCCATAGAATACCCATATAATACCCATAGAATGCCCATAGAATACCTATATAATACCCATAGAATACCCATAGAATACCTATATAATACCCATAGAATACCTATATAATACACATAGAATACCTATATAATACCCAGAGAATACCTATATAATACCCATAGAATACCTATATAATACCCATAGAATACCCATAGAATACCTATATAATACCGAGAGAATACCGATATAATACCCAGAGAATACCTATATAATACCCAGAGAATACCTATATAATACACATAGAATACCTATATAATACCCAGAGAATACCTATATAATACACATAGAATACCTATATAATACACATAAGATTATCTATATAATACCCATAGAATACCTATATAATACCCATAGAATACCTATATAATACCCATAGAATACCTATATAATACCCACAGAATACCTATAGAATACCCATAGAATACCTATATAATACCCATAGAATACCTATATAATACCCATAGAATACCTATAGAATACCCATAGAATACCTATATAATACCCAGAGAATACCTATATAATACACATAGAATACCTATATAATACCCATAGAATACCTATATAATACCCATAGAATACCTATATAATACCCATGAATACCTATATAATACCCATAGAATACCTATAGAATAACCATAGACTACCTATACAATACCCAGAGAATACCTATATAATACCCATAGAATACCCATATAATACCCATAGAATGCCCATAGAATACCTATATGATACCCATAGAATACCCATAGAATACCTATATAATACCCATAGAATACCTATATAATACACATAGAATACCTATATAATACCCAGAGAATACCTATATAATACCCATAGAATACCTATATAATACCCATAGAATACCTATAGAATACCCATAGAATACCGATATAATACACATAGAATACCTATATAATACCCAGAGAATACATATATAACACCCATAAAATACCCATAGAATACCAATAGAATACCCAGAGAATACCTATATAATACCCAGAGAATACATATATAATACCTAGAGAATACCTATATAATACCCAGAGAATATCTACATAATACCCAGAGAATATCTATATAATACCCATAGAATACCCATATAATACCCATAGAATACCCATAGAATACCTATAGAATACCCATAGAATACCCATAGAATACCCATAGAATACCTATATAATACCCATAGAATACCTATATAATACACATAGAATACCTATATAATACCCATAGAATACCTATATAATACCCATAGAATACCTATATAATACCCATAGAATACCTATATAATACCGAGAGAATACATATATAATACCCAGAGAATACCTATATAATACCCATAGAATACCCATATAATACCCATAGAATACCCATAGAATACCTATATAATACCCAGAGAATACCTATATAATACACATAAGATTATCTATATAATACCCATAGAATACCTATATAATACACATAGAATACCTATATAATACCCATAGAATACCTATATAATACCCAGAGAATACCTATATAATACCCAGAGAATACCTATATAATACCCATAGAATACCTATATAATACCCAGAGAATACCTATATCATACCCAGAGAATACCTACATTATATAATACCCATAGAATACCTATATAATACCCATAGAATACCTATATAATACCCATAGAATACCTATATATTACACATAGAATACATATATAATACCCAGAGAATACCTATAGAATACCCATAGAATACCTATATAATACCCATAGAATACCTATAGAATACCCATAGAATACCTATATAATACCCAGAGAATACCTATATAATACCCAGAGAATACCTATATCATACCCATGGTGATGATATGTAAAACCCATGTGATGGGCATTCCAATACCTTGACTTTGGTGTCCTTATGCCATTTTGCCAGAACTTTGGAAGTATGCATGGGCATTATTGTCCATTTGGAAGACCCATTTGCGACCAAGCTTTAACTTCCAGCCTGAGATGTTGCTTCAATATATCCACATTCTTTTCCTGACTCATAATGCCATCTATTTTGTGAAGTGCACCAGTCCCTCCTGCAGCAAAGCACCCCCACAACATGATGCCGCCACCCCCATGCTTCACGGTTGGGATGGTGTTCTTCGGCCTTTTTCCTCCAAACAAGATGGTCATTATTTCCAAACAGTTATATTTTTATTTCATCAGACCAGAGGACATTTCTCCAAAAACTACGATCTTTGTCCCCATGTGCAATTGCAAACAGTAGTCTGGCTTTTTTTATGGTGATTTTGGAGCAGTGGCTTCTTCCTTGCTGAGTGGCCTTTCAGGTTATGTTTATATAGGACTCGTTTTTACTGTGGATCTAGATACTTTTGTACCTGTTTCCTCCAGCATCTTCACAAGGTCTTTTGCTGTTGTTCTGGGATTGATTTGCACTTTTCGCACCAAAGTATGTTCACCACTAGGAGACAGAATGAGTCACCTTCCTGAGCAGTCAGAATACTTTCTGAGGGTACTGTATATATAAACCTGCTCATTCTTTATTCGTACTATTCTCGACATTGTAGAATAATAGTTGAAGACATCAAAACCATGAAATAACACATGGAATCATGTAGCAACCAAAAAAATTGTTAAACAAATCAAAATAGGATTTTTGCCTTGACAGTTTTGCACACTATTGGCATTCTCTCAACCAGCTTCATGTGGTAGTCATCTGGAATGCATTTCAATTTACAGGTGTGCCTTGTTATTAAGAGTTCATTTGTGGAATTTCTTTCCTTTTTAATGAGTTTGAGACAATCAGCTGTGTTGTGACAAGGTAGGGGTGGTATACAGAAGATATTCCTATTCGGTAAAAGATCAAGTCAAAAATCCTTGAATGAGTAGGTGTGTCCAAACTTCTGACTGGTACTATATATACACACACTGTGTACCATAATAAACATTTCTATATTTTAGGCATTTATGTTTGCAGAATGATGCTTGTTTTCTCAGGTATCATTCTCAGTGTAGCAGGGATTATCTGTGTGTTTTCTCAGGTATCATATTCAGTAGCAGGGATTATCTGTGTGTTTTCTCAGGTATCATATTCAGTATAGCAGGGATTATCTGTGTGTTTTCTCAGGTATCATATTCAGTGTAGCAGGGATTATCTGTGTGTTTTCTTAGGTATCATATTCAGTGTAGCAGGGATTATCTGTGTGTTTTCTCAGGTATCATTCTCAGTGTAGCAGGGATTATCTGTGTGTTTTCTCAGGTATCATATTCAGTGTAGCAGGGATTATCTGTGTGTTTTCTCAGGTATCGTTCTCATTGTAGCAGGGATTATCTGTGTGTTTTCTCAGGTATCATATTCAGTGTAGCAGGGATTATCTGTGTGTTTTCTCAGGTATCATTCTCAGTGTAGCAGGGATTATCTGTGTGTTTTCTCAGGTATCATATTCAGTGTAGCAGGGATTATCTGTGTGTTTTCTCAGGTATCATGTTCAGTGTAGCAGGAATTATCTGTGTGTTTTCTCAGGTATCATATTCTGTGTAGCAGTGATTATCTGTGTGTTTTCTCAGGTATCATTCTCAGTGTAGCAGGGATAATCTGTGTGTTTTCTCAGGTATCATATTCAGTGTGGCAGGGATTATCTGTGTGTTTTCTCAGGTATCATTCTCAGTGTAGCAGGGATTATCTGTGTGTTTTCTCGGGTATCATATTCAGTGTAGCAGGGATTATCTGTGTGTTTTCTCAGGTATCATATTCAGTGTAGCAGGGATTATCTGTGTGTTTTCTCAGGTATCATTCTCAGTGTAGCAGGGATTATCTGTGTGTTTTCTCAGGTATCATATTCAGTGTAGCAGGGATTATCTGTGTGTTTTCTCAGGTATCATTCTCAGTGTAGCAGGGATTATCTGTGTGTTTTCTCAGGTATCATTCTCAGTGTAGCAGGGATTATCTGTGTGTTTTCTCAGGTATCATATTCAGTGTAGCAGGGATTATCTGTGTGTTTTCTCAGGTATCATATTCAGTGTAGCAGGGATTATCTGTGTGTTTTCTCAGGTATCATATTCAGTAGCAGGGATTATCTGTCTGTTTTCTCAGGTATCATATTCAGTAGCAGGGATTATCTGTGTGTTTTCTCAGGTATCATATTCAGTGTAGCAGGAATTATCTGTGTGTTTTCTCAGGTGTCATATTCAGTGTAGCAGGGATTATCTGTGTGTTTTCTCAGGTATCATTCTCAGTGTAGCAGGGATTATCTGTGTGTTTTCTCAGGTATCATAATCAGTGTAGCAGGGTTTATCTGTGTGTTTTCTCCGGCATTTCTCATTGTAGCAGGGATTATCTGTGTGTTTTCTCAGGTATCATTCTCAGTGTAGCAGGGATTATCTGTGTGTTTTCTCAGGTATCATTCTCAGTGTAGCAGGGATTATCTGTGTGTTTTCTCAGGTATCATATTCAGTGTAGCAGGGATTATCTGTGTGTTTTCTCAGGTATCATTCTCAGTGTAGCAGGGATTATCTGTGTGTTTTCTCAGGTATCATTCTCAGTGTAGCAGGGATTATCTGTGTGTTTTCTCAGATATCATATTCAGTGTAGCAGGGATTATCTGTGTGTTTTCTCAGGTATCATATTCAGTGTATCAGGTATTATCTGTGTGTTTTCTCAGGTATCATATTCAGTGTAGCAGGGATTATCTGTGTGTTTTCTCAGGTATCATATTCCGTGTAGCAGGGATTAGCTGTTTGTTTTCTCAGGTATCATATTCAGTGTAGCACGGATTATCTGTGTGTTTTCTCAGGTATCATTCTCAGTGTAGCAGGGATTATCTGTGTGTTTTCTCAGGTATCATTCTCAGTTTAGCAGGGATTATCTGTGTGTTTTCTCAGGTATCATATTCAGTGTAGCAGGGATTATCTGTGTGTTTTCTCAGGTATCATTCTCAGTGTAGCAGGGATTATCTGTGTGTTTTCTCAGGTATCATTCTCAGTGTAGCAGGGATTATCTGTGTGTTTTCTCAGATATCATATTCAGTGTAGCAGGGATTATCTGTGTGTTTTCTCAGGTATCATATTCAGTGTATCAGGTATTATCTGTGTGTTTTCTCAGGTATCATATTCAGTGTAGCAGGGATTATCTGTGTGTTTTCTCAGGTATCATATTCCGTGTAGCAGGGATTAGCTGTTTGTTTTCTCAGGTATCATATTCAGTGTAGCACGGATTATCTGTGTGTTTTCTCAGGTATCATATTCAGTGTAGCAGGGATTATCTGTGTGTTTTCTCGGGTATCATATTCAGTATAGCAGGGATTATCTGTGTGTTTTCTCAGGTATCATATTCAGTGTAGCAGGGATTATCTGTGTGTTTTCTCAGGTATCAACAGATTCAGTGTTTCATCATCCCAGTGATTACAGCTAGCTGTATATACGTCCCAAATGATACCCTATTCCCTACGTAGTGCACTGCTTTAGACCCTATTCCCTATATAGTGCACTACCTTAGTCCCTATCCCCTACCTAGTGCACTACCTTAGACCCTATCCCCTACATAATGCACTACCTTAGTCCCTATCCCCTACGTAGTGCACACACACACACACACACACACACACACACACCAACGTTGTTTTAATCCCAGTAGAACAGGCAGGAGGTATACAGTCAGTGTGTCAGTGGTTATTTAGCATCTTAGTATTAATGTGTTTACAGGATAAACACAGAACACAAAGACAGGGCTCATTCACACCTCCTACACGCTAGAGTCCACGTAGTTTGGCACGGAGCGCTCGTCCACCTCGGCATTCATGGATTCTGATGTGGTCGACGCTGCCTCTGCAGTCTCTTCGTAGCAGGCCACGTTTAGAGGGTGGACACAGCTTTATCAGCAATGTCATCATACTGGAAACCGTTGGTACACCCTCACACGTCGTTCGGCTCTTCATCCCGAGCACGGTCATTCCGTTTGGGCTCTTCATCCCGAGCAGGGTCGTTCCGTCCGGGCTCTTCATCCTGGACAGGGTCGTTCCATCCGGGCTCTTCATCCGGGCTCTTCATCCCGAGCAGGGTCGTTCCGTTCGGGCTCTTCATCCCGAGCAGGGTCGTTCCGTTCGGGCTCTTCATCCCGAGCAGGGCCGTTCCGTTCGGGCTCTTCATCCCGAGCAGGGTCGTTCCGTTCGGGCTCTTCATCCCGAGCAGGGTCGTTCCGGTCGGTTTCTTCATCCCGAGCAGGGTCGGTCCGTCCGGGCTCTTCATCCCGAGCAGGGTCGTTCCGTTCGGGCTCTTCATCCCGAGCAGGGTTGTTCCGTCCGGGCTCTTCATCCCGAGCAGGGTTGTTTCGTTCGGGCTCTTAATCCCGAGTAGGGTCGTTCCGTTCGGGCTCTTCATCCCGAGCAGGGTCGTTCCGTCCGGGCTCTTCATCCCGAGCAGGGTCGTTCCGTCCTGGCTCTTCATCCCGAGCAGGGTCGTTCTGTCCGGGCTCTTCATCCCGAGCAGGGTCGTTCCGGTCGGTCTCTTCATCCCGAGCAGGGTCGTTCCATTCGGGCTCTTCATCCCGAGCAGGGTCGTTCCGTCCGGGCTCTTCATCCCGAGCAGGGTCGTTCCGTTCGGGTTCTTCATCCCGAGCCGGGTCGTTCCGTCCGGGCTCTTCATCCCGAGCAGGGTCACACTCATCCGGTCCCCTCTCCCCAGATGTGGCAGCAGTGTGTGTGGCTGAGCCCTGCCTTTTGGCACCTGTGCTCTTCCATCAACGGTTTAAATCTCCTGAACCATGTCTGAGAGCTGCCTTCATGCAGGGACAGCTCGTAACTCCAATGCTCCTCAGGTATGAGGGGCGTGGCTCAGGTGACTGATTGACTCACTCACACAATGACAAAAAACACTCAAAAGGAGGCTCACCGAATCATAGTAAAGGAATCATAGTAAAGAAATCATAGTAAAGGAATCATAGTAAAGGAATCGTAGTAAAGGAATCATACTAAAGGAATCATAGTAAAGGAATCATAGTAAAGGAATCACAGTAAAGGAATCATAGTAAAGGAATCATAGTAAAGGAATCATAGTAAAGGAATCACAGTAAAGGAATCACAGTAAAGGAATCACAGTAAAGGAATCATAGTAAAGGGATCATAGTAAAGGAATCATAGTAAAGGAATCACAGTAAAGGAATCATAGTAAAGGAATCATAGTAAATTAATCACAGTAAAGGAATCACAGTAAAGGAATCACAGTAAAGGAATCACAGTAAAGGAATCACAGTAAAGGAATCATAGTAAAGGAATCATAGTAAAGGATTCATAGTAAGGGAATCACAGTAAAGGAATCATAGTAAAGGAATCATAGTAAAGGAATCATAGTAAAGGAATCATAGTAAAGGAATCACAGTAAAGGAATCACAGTAAAGGAATCATAGTAAAGGAATGATAGTAAAGGAATCATAGTAAAGGAATCATAGTAAAGGAATCATAGTAAAGGAATCACAGTAAAGGAATCATAGTAAAGGAATCACAGTAAAGGAATCACAGTAAAGGAATCATAGTAAAGGAATCACAGTAAAGGAATCACAGTAAAGGAATCATAGTAAAGGAATCACAGTAAAGGAATCATAGTAAAGGAATCATAGTAAAGGAATCATAGTAAAGGAATCATAGTAAAGGAATCATAGTAAAGGAATCATAGTAAAGGAATCACAGTAAAGGAATCATAGTAAAGGAATCCTAGTAAAGGAATCATAGTTAAGGAATCATAGTAAAGGAATCATAGTAAAGGAAGTCACAGTAAAGGAATCATAGTAAAGGAATCATAGTAAAGGAATCACAGTAAAGGAATCATAGTAAAGGAATCACAGTAAAGGAATCATAGTAAAGGAATCATAGTAAAGGAATCACAGTAAAGGAATCATAGTAAAGGAATCACAGTAAAGGAATCACAGTAAAGGAATCATAGTAAAGGAATCACAGTAAAGGAATCATAGTAAAGGAATCACAGTAAAGGAATCACAGTAAAGGAATCATAGTAAAGGAATCATAGTAAAGGAATCACAGTACAGGAATCATAGTAAAGGAATCACAGTAAAGGAATCACAGTAAAGGAATCACAGTAAAGGAATCACAGTAAAGGAATCATAGTAAAGGAATCATAGTAAAGGAATCATAGTAAAGGAATCATAGTAAAGGAATCACAGTAAAGGAATCACAGTAAAGGAAGTCACAGTAAAGGAATCATAGTAAAGGAATCATAGTAAAGGAATCACACTAAAGGAATCATAGTAAAGGAATCATAGTAAAGGAATCACAGTAAAGGAATCATAGTAAAGGAATCATAGTAAAGGAATCATAGTAAAGGAATCATAGTAAAGGAATCATAGTAAAGGAATCATAGTAAAGGAATCATAGTAAAGGAATCATAGTAAAGGAAGTCACAGTAAAGGAATCATAGTAAAGGAATCATAGTAAATGAATCATAGTAAAGGAATCATAGTAAAGGAATCATAGTAAAGGAATCACAGTAAAGGAATCATAGTAAAGGAATCACAGTAAAGGAATCACAGTAAAGGAATCATAGTAAAGGAAGTCACTCAAATAAGGAAATAATAATAAAGAAAAAAACCACATGTTAAATATTTAAAGCTCTTCTAGGTTATTAATGCATTAATTAATACATTTACAATAAACATGAGGACATGAAGACAAGGATTACATAGAGGCATAGTCACACACACACACCGGACACACACACAGACAAACACAGATAAATACAAGCACACACACACACACGTGACACACGTGACACACACACACGTGACACACACACACACAAGCACACACACACAGACACACACACGTGACATACACACACACAAGCACACACACACAGACACACACACAGACAAAAACAGATAAATACAAGCACACACACACACACACACACACACACACACAGACAAACACAGATAAATACAAGCACACACACACACACACACACACACATCCGAGACGATAGCTGGTTTTGTCTAACTCCCGCCCTCAGGCTGACCCCCTGACCCTTGACCCCTCTCCCACTTCACCTAAACACGGACATGGAGATCACAGCCTCTCCCAGACCGCCACGTTCAAACAGGAGACAAGCTGATTGGTCCGATGAATTAATGAACACACGTAGCCTATGAGTATGCAGAGCAGAGTGAGGTCAAGCGACGTCGTGTCCTCTTGTCAACGACGGACGTGGCGGACAGCGTTGGCGTCCTAAAGTGGCACCCTATTCCCTATGTAGCGCACAGATTTTGACCGGAGCCCATGTGGATTTAGGGTACCTTTTGAGACAGTGTGCCCTTGTGTGATGCTGACGTGGTGATTCTTATTGATCTGTCCACTGCTGGTCCGCCACATTCTGCTCTTCTGGACCAATCAGCCGCATTGTAATGAGGTCAACAGAGAGACAAATCATGGAGTCCCAAATGGCTCCCATTTCCCCATAGGGAGCTGGTCAAAACTAGGGCACTAGGAAGGGAATAAACTGACATAGGGCGCTGGTCAAAACTAGGGCACAAGGAAGGGAATAAACTGCCATAGGGAGCTGGTCAAAACTAGGGCTCTACGTAGGGAATAAACTGCCATAGGGAGCTGGTCAAAACTAGGGCTCTAGGAAGGGAATAAACTGCCATAGGGAGCTGGTCAAAACTAGGGCTCTACGTAGGGAATAAACTGCCATAGGGAGCTGGTCAAAACTAGGGCACTACGTAGGGAAATAAACTGCCATAGGGAGCTGGTCAAAACTAGGGCACTTACGTAGGGAATAAACTGCCATAGGGAGCTGGTCAAAACTAGGGCACTACGTAGGGAAATAAACTGCCACAGGGAGCTGGTCAAAACTAGGGCAGTACGTAGGGAATAAACTGCCATAGTGCTCTGCTGAAAACTAGGGCACTAGGAAGGGAATCAACTGCCATAGGGAGCTGATCAAAACTAGGGTAGTACGTAGGGAATAAACTGCCATAGGGAGCTGGTCAAAACTAGGGCACTACGTAGGGAAATAAACTGCCATAGGGAGCTGGTCAAAACTGGGGCACTAGGAAGCGAATAAACTGCAATAGGGAGCTGGTCAAAACTAGGGCACTACGTAGAGAATAAACTGCAATAGGGAGCTGGTCAAAACTAGGGCACTACGTAGGGAATATACTGCCATTTGGGACAAAGATTATAAATATGAGTAGCCTGCTAATCTAATAATCTCTCAAATTAAGAAGAGAACTAGATGTATAATAATCTCTCAAACTATGATCATTCTGTATTTGTTCATTTATTTGTTTTCGGTTCGTTTCTGTTGGTCAGTATTTTGTTATAATGCTTTGTTGTAAACTGCCACAGTATATTCAGTTGAACAACTTAATCAAACTGAATCTCAGCGCACCCTGAGTTCTTCACAGGAAGTAATCAGGGCATGTCTCTATATCAATTAACATGTGAGACCCATTACCATCGTATTGTTATCTCATTATTTAATATCCTTAAAAATACAGATATAACAACCTAACAGGCATCATTTTTTTTGAGGTCAGTGATACTGAAGTCTTCAGGTTCTGCCATATTGGTGAGGTCAGTGATACTGAAGTCTTCAGGTTCTGCCATATTGGTGAGGTCAGTGATACTGAAGTCTTCAGGTTCTGCCATATTGGTGAGGTCAGTGATACTGAAGTCTTCAGGCTCTGCCATATTGGTGAGGTCAGTGATACTGAAGTCTTCAGGTTCTGCCATATTGGTGAGGTCAGTGATACTGAAGTCTTCAGGTTCTGCCATATTGGTGAGGTCAGGCATAATTTTTTTTTTAAGAAATCAGGATGCTTTCTTGTGTTCCCAGAGAAAATACAGACTTTTACTCAGTGAGATGTGTGTGGGCCGGAGCAAAACCTCTGCCAACTGTTTCTCCGTTCGAATCACATTCTCTTCCAAGGGATTGTTTTTTAACACGATACATCAAAACGCTAATGAATAATGTAAGCACATGAACTTAACTTCAACCCCGTACACAGCGAAAAGGAAATATTACAATGTATGTGTTGCTTTTTGGTCGCCTTAGGGATTGTTGGTAACATGCAGTAGCACGTATTCAGACGCTAACCCTCTCGCTGGGAGGTGACCTTGGATACAGGTCACGAGGTTCAATCAGATATAACTCTAATATTTCTTTAGTTATAATATTCAGAGGGACACGAGGTCACATCCCTCCTGCAAAATCTATTTAGAACAATGGATACACTGAAGTCTTCAGGTCTTCAGGTTCTGTCATATTGGTGTGGTCAGCCATACTGAAGTCTTCAGCTCTTCAGGTTCTGTAATATTGGTGAGGTCAGCCATACTGAAGTCTTCAGGTCTTCAGGTTCTGTAATATTGGTGAGGTCAGCCATACTGAAGTCTTCAGGTCTTCAGGTTCTGTAATATTGGTGAGGTCAGTGATACTGAAGTCTTCAGGTCTTCAGGGTCTGTAATATTGGTGAGGTCAGCCATACTGAAGTCTTCAGGTCTTCAGGTTCTGTAATATTGGTGAGGTCAGTGATACTGAAGTCTTCAGGTCTTCAGGTTCTGTCATATTGGTGAGGTCAGTGATACTGAAGTCTTCGGGTTCTGCCATATTGGTGAGGTCAGTGATACTGAAGTCTTCGGGTTCTGCCATATTGGTGAGGCCAGTGATACTGAAGTCTTCGGGTTCTGTCATATTGGTGAGGTCAGTGATACTGAAGACTTCAGGTTCTGCCATATTGGTGAGGTCAGTGATACTGAAGACTTCAGGTTCTGCCATATTGGTGAGGTCAGTGATACTGAAGTCTTCGGGTTCTGCCATATTGGTGAGGCCAGTGATACTGAAGTCTTCGGGTTCTGTCATATTGGTGAGGTCAGTGATACTGAAGACTTCAGGTTCTGTCATACTGGTGAGGTCAGTGATACTGAAGACTTCAGGTTCTGCCATATTGGTGAGGTCAGTGACACTTATTCTAATAGTTTTTAATATTTTGGGTGAATTCTCAAAAGTTTGAAGGCCTCGGAGATAGACTTGTTTCCTCTTTTATCGGAAGGAAAATAACATTTCCCACTGAAATGTGATCAGACGCAGCAATCCCAAACCAAAAAACTATCCTGATGTTTTTTTCGTGATCATTTTGGATTTTCAATGATGAAGTTCTTTGCAGCCCAGTGGGCCCTGATGAACAGAAGTGCACTATAAAGACAACATGTTGTCATTTGGGACACAGTCTTTGTCACAATACAGCATGAATGATCACCACTTTATGTAAGTCATTATGTGGGAGTGGGGTGACTAAAATCAATACAGACTGACGTCACATATTATTTAATTAGTCCAAGGGACATCTCTCATCTTAATCAGATACACTCAGACCACTAATTAACAGAACTAATTGCAGGAGTCTGTCACCTATGAGACAAACGGGTTCTCTACGCTGCTCAACAGTGTCTATATTATATACATGTTATTAAGGAGTAGTCCCTTACGGCTTGAGTCCCAAATGGCAACCTATTCCCTATTTAGTGCATCAGCGTCCTATGGGAAATAGTGTACCACCTTTAATTAATTAGGGTTCGTGGAGACTTCTGACTCTTCCTGATGACGAACTCTTCTTCTTTTGTGTTTATTGCCGTGAAAACGGCAGCGTGACTTGAGGAAATAGTGTACCACCTTTAATTAATTAGGGTTCGTGGAGACTTCTGACTCTTCCTGATGACGAACTCTTCTTCTTTTGTGTTTATTGCCGTGACAACGGCAGCGTGACTTGAGGAAATAGTCGTTTTGATCTCCGCTCTGCTTCGTCTCAAATCTCAGGTCAAACTGGTAAACACTTCCACTACTCCACACTGTAATTGTCTTCAAAAAAAATATATAAAAAAAGATCCTCAAAAGTGTTTCATCCTCTCTCTTGAGCTCCGACAGTGAGCAGGAAAATTGCAACCACTGAGGCAGCTGCTATAAGAATTGATTAAATTTAGCGAGAGCAGGGCTTTAAAAAATATTTCATTTTTCTCTCTTCTCCAGCGTAAATACTCTTCAGCCTTGCTAACTCCCTGAAGAGTCTGGAGAGAAAAGCTCCCCTGAACGCAGATGGCACACACACACACACACACACACACACACACACACACAGACACACACACACACACACACACACGCACAGAGAGGCTGGAGAGAGGCTCTCCTGAACGCAGACGGGTGCCTGAGGGATCCTCCAGACTGGCTGGATCGATCGGCAGCCTGGGCACATGGTCACATCCCCAATTGAACCCTATCCACCATGTAGTGCACTCATTTTTTTTATCAGGGCCTGTAGAGTAGTGCACTACATGTAGGGAATGGGGTGCAATTTGGGACTCGACCCTACGAGTCTGAGAAGGTGAAGAACATGAAATCCCTCGGCTTCTACAGGTGAGCCCAGAGACAATCCATTTGCCAATAGTTTGGCCTCCCTCTCCAGAAAGGCTGTGTGTTTCCAGTCTTCCTCAGCCGGGAGAGTGGGACTATTGTGATTCCTGGCAGGACTGGTGGAGTAGAGAACTTGGCTGAGTTCAGGTCAGTGACTATTTACTCCTCATTTCATGGTTTTGATTAATGGAAGTGAATCAACGGGGGGGGGGGGGGGGACCCATATCACCACATTCAACAACTGTAGCCAACTTGTTTACAGTGCCATGATGTGCGGCGTACGGATGCAGCCCGGCACCAATTCAAAGGGATGTGGGAAGACATTTCATATGTAAGTACATGGAATTATTAGTGTAGAAAATGAACTTTTTAAGTCTATTTTTCAGAGACAGATTGCTCCAGACAGCTTAAGGTACTGCATTAACCATAGCAACGCATGTTAGCAAACGTCGGCGCATGCTAGCTAGCTAAATGACAAAACGCTAACCGCTTGTTGATGTTTATTAAACATGGATGAAGCGGTGAAACGTCTGTGCAGTTGAACTGATGTCTCTCACACATTTTCTAATAGTCCTTTCAACATCTGTTGAACACTTATTGAACCATTGACAATGAATGTAGTTAGCATTAGCATTAGCATTAGCTTTACCAGCCTGATTAGTACTACATGTTGTATACGACAATGAATGTAGTTAGCATTAGCATTAGCATTAGCATTAGCAGCCAGATTAGTACTACATGACTACATGTTGTATACGACAAGGCCACCAGTCAACCCGGTATTTTGTACAGACAACCACTTCCTGGGTTTATTGTACTAAGAGTCATTTATTTATCTGGACTATATTACCATGTCTTTTTCCTGGCTTCGTGGAGGAGTGACTTCACATCAGATTGATCTGAAATCAGTCAGCAGTGTTGAGAACATGTTACATATGGGATGACGCATTAACTAGTCCAGCTCTACATTCTATTTATCCACGTCGTGCAGAGAGGTGAGCAGATATGATTTAATTTAAACAAGTTATGGAAGATTTTATTTTCATTACAGACACCAGAACACAGACTTTTATTTCATTAAAAAAAAAACGTTTTCAAATGTATTTTTATTTAACTAGACAAGTCAGTTATGAACAAATTCTTATTTACAATGATGGCCTACCGGGGAACAGTGGGGTAACTGACAGATTTTTACCTTGTCAGCTCGGGGATTTAATCTACCAACCTTTTGGTTACTGACCCAACGCTCTTACCGCCTGGCTACCTGCCTCCCCCTTCTAACCACTAGGCTACCTGCCTCACCCCTCTAACCACTTGGCTTCCTGCCTCCCCCCTCTAACCACTAGGCTACCTGCCTCCCCCCTCTAACCACTAGGCTACCTTCTCTAACCAATAGGCTACCTGCCTCCCCCCTCTAACCACCAGGCTATCTGCCTCCCCCCTATAACCACCAGGCTACTTGCCTCCCCCCTCTAACCACCAGGCTACCTGCTCTAACCACCAGGCTACTTGCCTCCCCCCTCTAACCACTAGGCTACCTGCTCTAACCACTAGGCTACCTGCTCTAACCACTAGGCTACCTGCTCTGACCACTAGGCTACCTGCTCTAAACACTAGGCTACCTGCTCTAACCACCAGACTACCTGCTCTAGCCACCAGACTACCTGCTCTAACCACTAGGCTACCTGCATCCCGCCTCTAGCCACCAGACTACCTGCTCTAACCACTAGGCTACCTGCATCCCGCCTCTAGCCACCAGACTACCTGCTCTAACCACTAGGCTACCTGCATCCCGTCTCTAGCCACCAGACTACCTGCTCTAACCACTAGGCTACCTGCTCTAGCCACCAGGCTACCTGCTCTATTCACCAGGCTACCTGCTCTAACCACCAGGCTACCTGCTCTAACCACCAGGCTACCTGCTCTAACCACCAGGCTACCTGCTCTAACCACCAGACTACCTGCTCTAACCACCAGGCTACCTGCTCTAACCACCAGGCTACCTGCTCTAGCCACCAGGCTACCTGCTCTAACCACCAGGCTACCTGCTCTAACCACCAGGCTACCTGCTCTCACCACCAGGCTACCTGCTCTAGCCACCAGGCTACCTGCTCTAACCACCAGGCTACCTGCTCTCACCACCAGGCTACCTGCTCTAGCCACCAGGCTACCTGCTCTAGCCACCAGGCTGCCTGTCTACTGGTACATAGTACTATATGAACTGAACAGAAGCCCAAACAAAATGTAATACTGTAAATTCCCATTAATTCCTGGAGGCTGTATTTTATGACGAGTATCATAACGGTGGACAGTGACTTCAGAGCGACGCCCCCTGGCATTCGTCTAGTGAATAATACTGTACATACAGTGCGCTTGGAAAGTATTCAGACCCCTTGACTTTTTCCACATTTTGTTACTTTACAGACTTACTATAAAATGGATTCAATTGTTTTGTTCCTCATCAATATACACACAATACCCCATCATGACATCACAATACCCCATCATGACATCACAATACCCCATCATGACAAAGCATAAACTGGTTTTTAGAAATCTTTGCAAATTTATACAAATAAGTACTTTACTCAGTACTTTGTTGAAACACCATTGGCAGAGATTACAGCCTTGAGTCTTCTTGGGTATGACGCTGCAATCTTGGTACACCTGTTATTTGGGGTGTTTCTCCCATTCCTCTCTGCAGATCCTCTCAAGCTCTGGAAGGTTGGATGGGGAGCATCACTGCACAACTATATTCAGGTCTCTCCAGAGATGTTCGATCAGGTTGAAGTCTGGGCATTGAGGCCAAAGAGCTATTGGTTTCATCAGACCAGATAATCTTGTTTCTCATGGTCTGAGAGTCCTTTAGGTGCCTTTTGGCAAACTCCAAGCGGGCTGTCATGTGCCTTTTACTGAGGAGTGGCCACTCTACCATAAAGGCCTGATTGGTGGAGTGCTGCAGAGATGGTTGTCCTTCTGGAAGGTTCTCCCATCTCCACAGAGGAACTTAAGAGCTCTGTCAGTGACCATCGGGTTCTTGGTCACCTCCCTGACCAAGACCCTTCTCCCCCGATTGGTCAGTTTGGCCGGGGGGGGCCAGCTCTAGGAAGAGTGCTGGGGGTTCTAAACTTCTTCCATTTAAGAATGATGGAGTCCCCTGTGTTCTTGGGGATCTTCAATGCAGCAGACATTTTTTTGGTTCCCAATCCGGAGCTCTACCGACAATTCCTTTGACTTCATGGCTTGGTTTTTGCTCTGACATTTCACTGTCAACTGTG
>NC_092164.1:1869177-1871677 GCF_045791955.1 Oncorhynchus clarkii lewisi
CCACCTTAAAACGGTTCATTTAAGTCCCACTCCACCTTAAAACGGTTCATTTCAGTCCCACTCCACCTTAAAACGGGTCATTTAAGTCCCACTCCACCTTAAAACTGGTTCATTTAAGTCCCACTCCACCTTAAAACGGGTCATTTAAGTCCCACTCCACCTTAAAACGGGTCATTTAAGTCCCACTCCACCTTAAAACGGGTCATTTAAGTCCCACTCCACCTTAAAACGGTTCATTTAAGTCCCACTCCACCTTAAAACGGTTCATTTAAGTCCCACTCCACCTTAAAATGGGTCATTTAAGTCCCACTCCACCTTAAAACGGGTCATTTAAGTCCCACTCCACCTTAAAACGGTTCATTTAAGTCCCACTCCACCTTAAAACGGTTCATTTCAGTCCCACTCCACCTTAAAACGGGTCATTTAAGTCCCACTCCACCTTAAAACTGGTTCATTTAAGTCCCACTCCACCTTAAAACGGGTCATTTAAGTCCCACTCCACCTTAAAACGGGTCATTTCAGTCCCACTCCACCTTAAAACGGGTCATTTAAGTCCCACTCCACCTTAAAACGGGTCATTTCAGTCCCACTCCACCTTAAAACGGGTCATTTAAGTCCCACTCCACCTTAAAACGGGTCATTTCAGTCCCACTCCACCTTAAAACGGGTCATTTCAGTCCCACTCCACCTTAAATGCTCACACACCCCTCACGTTGTACAGCAACACCGACAGCAAAGGTATGTGTCATTGACTCCATGTCCAAAGATCACTACATGACTTGCTCACGTCGTATACAGACTGGTTTATACTGTATTATTGACTCCATGTCCAAAGATCACTACATGACTTGTTCACGTCGTATACAGACTGGTTTATACTGTATTATTGACTCCATGTCCAAAGATCACTACATGACTTGCTCACGTCGTATACAGACTGGTTTATACTGTATTATTGACTGTATGTTTGTTTTACTCCATGTGTAACTCTGTGTCGTTGTATGTGTCGAACTGCTTTGCTTTATCTTGGCCAGGTCGCAATTGTAAATGAGTAAACTTGTTCTCAACTTGCCTACCTTGTTAAATAAAGGTGAAATAAATAAAAATAAATAAACATTTTAGATGAATCCACTGCATTCATTACAAACATAACATTTACTGTCGCTCTTTATAACCCAACGTCCACAGGAGGTGGTGGGCGGGCCGTTTGATGGTGTTGGTGATAAACTGATGTCCAGGACAACGTCTACAGGAGGTGGTGGGCGGGCCGTTTGATGGTGTTGGTGATAAACTGAGGTCCAGGACAACGTCCACAGGAGGTGGTGGGCGGGCCGTTTGATGGTGTTGGTGATAAACTGAGGTCCAGGACAACGTCTACAGGAGGTGGTGGACGGGCCGTTTGATGGTGTTGGTGATAAACTGATGTCCAGGACAACGTCCACAGGAGGTGGTGGGCGGGCCGTTTGATGGTGTTGGTGATAAACTGATGTCCAGGACAACGTCTACAGGAGGTGGTGGACGGGCCGTTTGATGGTGTTGGTGATAAACTGATGTCCAGGACAACGTCCACAGGAGGTGGTGGGCGGGCCGTTTGATGGTGTTGGTGATAAACTGATGCCCAGGACAACGTCCACAGGAGGTGGTGGGCGGGCCGTTTGATGGTGTTGGTGATAAACTGATGTCCAGGACACTTTATAACCCAACATCCACAGGAGGTGGTGGACGGGCCGTTTGATGGTGTTGGTGATAAACTGAGGTCCAGGACAACGTCCACAGGAGGTGGTGGACGGGCCGTTTGATGGTGTTGGTGATAAACTGAGGTCCAGGACACTTTATAACCCAACATCCACAGGAGGTGGTGGACGGGCCGTTTGATGGTGTTGGTTGTGAACTGATGTCCAGGACACTGATGGACATCACCTGATAGGAGAAAGCATAGAGTTATTATATGATCTCTACCAATAATTTTAGATTTTAGAACTGGCCTTCGATGATCGTTTTTGGTTTCGGGTCAAGGTGTAATGAAAAGTTGGTATAAAATATCCCTTCCAATTCCCAAGTGCTTTGATGCCATCAGAAGTGTTGGCATGACTGAGAAGTTGCTGGGAATTGATTGTTGTTTCATCAATATTGAAGATGCGATTATTTCCAGTGATGTTTAAAACAAACACATCAAGTATTAATGCTGACACCATGCCGAACTTGTCGGTCGCTATCTTGGTTGTTGAGACAGGGTATCATTAGGGATGTGTCCTAGGGCCAGCTCCAGGATATCTTTAGGCATGTGCCCTAGGACCAGCTCCAGAGTATCTTTAGGGATGTGCCATAGGACCAGCTGCAGGGTATCTTTAGGGATGTGTCCTAGGACCAGCTCCAGGGTATCTTTAGGGATGTGTCCTAGGGCCAGCTCCAGGGTATCTTTAGGGATGTGTCCTAGGACCAGCTCCAGGGTATCTTTAGGGATGTGTCCTAGGGCCAGCTCCAGGGTATCTTTAGGGAT
>NC_092164.1:1874177-1931677 GCF_045791955.1 Oncorhynchus clarkii lewisi
CACACACACACACACACACACACAGACACACACACACACACACACACACACACACACACACACACACACACGCACACACACACAGACACAGACACAGACACAGACACACAGACACACACACACACACACACACACACACACAGACACAGACACAGACACAGACACACACACACACACACACACACACACACACACACACACACACAGACACACACACACACACACACACACACACACACACACACACACACACACACACACACACAAACACACACACAGACACAGACACACACACACACACAGACAGACAGACACACACTCACACACACTGCTCTTTAACCAACAAACCACATTAAGAGCATTAAGGCGTTCAATGACCCTTGTCTTTAACTGTGAAATGAGACATGTCATCCGCAACATCTTAGGCCCCGAACGATGCTGATGAGAAAAACTAGTGTGTGAGTGTGTGTGTGTTTTGTGTCAACGTGTGTGTTGATATGCAACAGCCCTGAACTAAAATCTCCATAAACCACAAGCCTCGAACCGTGTATCTTTTAAAGTATCCTCCTCTTGCCAGATGACACAGCGATGAAAAACCGTGATTTTTTTTTCCCTTCTATTTTTCTCTCCCGTCCGTTAAAGCCAGAAGGTGTCTGATGGTCTAGTCCGACGAGCCATCTGCGTGTGTGTGTGTGTGTGTGTGTGTGTGTGTGTGTGTGTGTGTGTGTGTGTGTGTGTGTGTGTGTGTGTGTGTGTGTGTGTGTGTGTGTGTGTGTGTGTGTGTGTGTGTGTGTGTGTGTGCGTGCGTGCGTGCGTGTGTGTGTGTGTGTGCCTGCGCGTGTGTGTGTATGTGTGTGTGTGTGTGCGTGTGTGTGTGCCTGTGTGTGTGTGTGTGTTTTTAGGGGAGAGGTCATCATGTCAGACACAGCTCTGATATCTACTACCTCCATTAAAGGGAAGGTTCCAACGGTCCTTCGTGGTAAAACTACGACCAGACAGAGAAGATGACAAATGCGTTTATTTTCCATAAGCCTGTTTGAGTTAAACCGACAGAGGAAAATAAAGAAAATACACTGAACAAAAATATAAACAACATCAGTCAATTTAAATAAATAAATTAGGTCATAAGCTATGGATTTTACATGACTGGGCAGGGGCACAGCCATGGGTGGGCCTGTGAGGGCATAGGGCCCACCCACTGAGGAACCAGGCCCAGCCAATCAGAATGAGTTTTGCCCACAAAAAGGGCTTCATTACAGATAGAAATACTCATGAGTTTCATCAGCTGTCCGGATGGCTGGTCTCAGATGATCCCACAGGTAAAGAAGCTTGATGTGGAGGTCCTGGGCTGGCGTGGTTTCACATGGTCTACGGTTGTGGAGGTCCTGGGCTGGTGTGGTTTCACAAGGTCTACGGTTGAGGACGGTTGGACATAATGCCATATTCTCTAAAATGACGTTGGATGCGGCTTATGGTAGAGAAATTAACATTCAATTGTCTGGCAACAGCTCTGGTGGGCATTCTTGCAGTCAGCATGCCAATTCCACGCTCCAATCAAAACTTGACACATCTGTGACATTGTGTTGTGTGGCTAAACTGCACATTTTAGTGTGACCTTTTATTGACCCCAGCCCAAGGTGCACCTGTGTAATGATCATGCTGCTCAATTAGCTTCTAGATATGATACACCTGTAAGGTGGATGGATTATCTTGGCAAAAGAGAAATGTTCA
The DNA here is from genome assembly GCF_045791955.1 of Oncorhynchus clarkii lewisi. Lineage (NCBI taxonomy): Eukaryota > Metazoa > Chordata > Actinopteri > Salmoniformes > Salmonidae > Oncorhynchus > Oncorhynchus clarkii. The sequence goes on from NC_092164.1 coordinate 1,875,909, forward strand.
CTAATGGGGATGTAAACAAATGTGTCAACACATTTATTGAGAAATAATCTTTTTTGTGTTTTGGAAAAATACTGGGGCCTTTTATTTCAGCTTGTGAAGTTTGGGACCAAACACTTTACATGTTGCATTTATATTTATATATATTTATGTCAGTGGAGAATCTGATATCACAAAACACAAGCACAAAAAATATGTCTCCCAGACATCTTATATCCACTATGTAAACAACTGTCTCCCAGACATCTTATATCCACTATGTAAACAACTGTCTCCCAGACATCTTATATCCACTATGTAAACAACTGTCTCCCAGACATCTTATATCCACTATGTAAACAACTGTCTCCTAGACATCTTATATCCACTATGTAAACAACTGTCTCCCAGACATCTTATATCCACTATGTAAACAACTGTCTCCCAGACATCTTATATCCACTATGTAAACAACTGTCTCCTAGACATCTTATATCCACTATGTAAACAACTGTCTCCCAGACATCTTATATCCAGTCCACTATGTAAACAACTGTCTCCTGGACATCTTATATCCACTATGTAAACAACTGTCTCCCAGACATCTTATATCCAGTCCACTATGTAAACAACTGTCTCCCAGACATCTTATATCCAGTCCACTATGTAAACAACTGTCTCCCAGACATCTTATATCCACTATGTAAACAACTGTCTCCCAGACATCTTATATCCACTATGTAAACAACTGTCTCCCAGACATCTTATATCCAGTCCACTATGTAAACAACTGTCTCCCAGACATCTTATATCCACTATGTAAACAACTGTCTCCCAGACATCTTATATCCAGTCCACTATGTAAACAACTGTCTCCCAGACATCTTATATCCACTATGTAAACAACTGTCTCCCAGACATCTTATATCCAGTCCACTATGTAAACAACTGTCTCCCAGACATCTTAAGTCCAGTCCACTATGTAAACAACTGTCTCCCAGACATCTTATATCCACTATGTAAACAACTGTCTCCTAGACATCTTATATCCAGTCCACTATGTAAACAACTGTCTCCCAGACATCTTATATCCAGTCCACTATGTAAACAACTGTCTCCCAGACATCTTATATCCAGTCCACTATGTAAACAACTGTCTCCCAGACATCTTATATCCACTATGTAAACAACTGTCTCACAGACATCTTATATCCAGTCCACTATGTAAACAACTGTCTCCCAGACATCTTATATCCAGCCCACTATGTAAACAACTGTCTCACAGACATCTTATATCCAGTCCACTATGTAAACAACTGTCTCACAGACATCTTATATCCACTATGTAAACAACTGTCTCCCAGACATCTTATATCCACTATGTAAACAACTGTCTCACAGACATCTTATATCCAGTCCACTATGTAAACAACTGTCTCACAGACATCTTATATCCACTATGTAAACAACTGTCTCCCAGACATCTTATATCCAGTCCACTATGTAAACAACTGTCTCCCAGACATCTTATATCCACTATGTAAACAACTGTCTCCCAGACATCTTATATCCAGTCCACTATGTAAACAACTGTCTCCCAGACATCTTAAGTCCAGTCCACTATGTAAACAACTGTCTCCCAGACATCTTATATCCACTATGTAAACAACTGTCTCCTAGACATCTTATATCCAGTCCACTATGTAAACAACTGTCTCCCAGACATCTTATATCCAGTCCACTATGTAAACAACTGTCTCCCAGACATCGTATATCCACTAGGTAAACAACTGTCTCCTAAACATCTTATATCCAGTCCACCCTACTGAGAATCTACAAACGGTTTGTTAAAATTGGTTTATGAGAGAACTTGTACATTACTTTCTGTATCATCGAACCATGTAGAATCAGACTCTCAATAGACCCTATTCCCTATTCAGTGCACTACTTTAGACCCTATTCCCTATTTAGTACACTACTTTAGACCCTATTCCCTATTCAGTGCACTACTTTAGACCCTATTCCCTATTTAGTACACTACTTTAGACCCTATTCCCTATTTAGTGCACTATTTTAGACCCTATTCCCTATTTAGTGCACAACTTTTGACAATGGTTCACAGGGCTCAAGTCAAAAGTAGTGCTTTTATAATAGGGAATAGGGTGCTATTTGGAATGGGGACTCTAGCAGAGAGGTCATTGGGAAAGTTGACATGTATCTTTATGACCAAGGGATTCAATTGGAAATGGTATTTTACTGTAATCACATGGTAATAACTAAAGCCCTGCATGGTGAAGTTACACAGTTGCACCTCTAGCGGACCGATAGAGAGAGCTTCTTCTTCACTTCCACCTCTTCCTGTCTGAAGTTACACGGCTATTTGATCAAACCGGAGAAAAATCTGATAATGAATGGGCATTGAACGAGTTGAGCAATTTTAAAACTTCTTGAATTGGACTCATCTGTAGACATCGGGTGTGTCCCGAAAGTGCACCCTGTTTCCTTAAGTAGTGTACTCCGTTTTGACCAGGGACCACTGTGTAGAATATGGTACCGTTTGGGTCACTGCCATACAAACCTTAATGGAAAACAACCTACACACCGAACAGCACACCTCCCGGAATCCATTTCCACTTTGGAAGAAAAGAGTGGGATAATGTGAAACATTGTTTTCTTATCTTCCTGTCTTGAGTGGATCGGGATTTCAGTCGTGGGATGACAAATCACTGGGATGCACAGATTAAACATTCATCAGCCGGGGGGGGTAGTAATTGTTTATTTTTTTTTGTGCAGAAGTGTTGTCGCAAAAAAAACAACAACAAAAAACCCACCAGATATTTAATGTATCACCGTAGATGTTGGATAACATCTGGTGCTGCCTCTGAAATCTCACAGGCACAAGCGTTCCGCGCTGATAGTGTGTTTCGGGAACATTGTAATTACAAATAAATCCTGCGCCGTGGTCGGCTGTTTGGCGCCGCATCCGCCCCCCCCCCCCCTTTCGCTCCTGACGCCCCCCGACGCAGCCTACAGAACAGATTAACCGGGGAGCGAGAGGTGTTCCTGTTATCTGGTTTACTGTCTGATGTGAGACTCAGATTAGGGATTGGGATGTTAGACAGGATTGGACATGCGGAGAAAGATCAGGACAGCTCGTTCACACACCAGAAGAAACAGTAGTGTACTGTGTCCAGTTTGCATGTTATTAAGGAATATATTACATTATATTATATTAAAGCAGCATTAAGGAAACATAGATAGTGTTTCTGGTCCAGATGTAATCTACCATAAAGCCTATTACAGTTCATGAAATTACAGCGAGTTTCATGTTCTGACCCTAGTTCTCGTGTTATTTCTTTGTTTTAGTTGGCCAGGACGTGAGTTGGGTGGGTATTCTATGTTTTGTGTTTCTAGGTTGGGTTTCTGTGTTTGGCCTGATATGGTTCTCAATCAGAGGCAGGTGTTAGTCGTTGTCTCTGATTGGGAACCATATTTAAGTAGCCTGTTTTGTATTGTGGTTGGTGGGTTATTGTCTATGTGATGTTGCATGTTATAGCACTCAGTTTTTCGCGGTCACGATCGTGTTGTTATTTTGTTTGTTGGTTTAGTGTACTTCGTGTTTTTTCGTCCTTCATTGAAAGTGTGCGTTCACACCACGCTGCGCGTTGGTCTCCTCACTACGACGACCGTGACAGCGAGGCCCAACAGTATTTGGACAGTGACACATGTTCTGTTGTTTTGGCTCTGTAATTCCAGAACATAACTGAGCTCATATTCCCATGCTAATTCCAGAACATAACTGAGCTCATATTCCCATGCTAATTCCAGAACATAACTGAGCTCATATTCCCATGCTAATTCCAGAACGGAAGACACAGTTACCCTAGATGTTCACATCCTGTAGAATTAGGAGTGTGATTAGACATACTTTAAGAAGGACGGTGAAATTCCATCTCAGTAGACGGTAGATTGATACTGAAACACAGTCACCATATAGAGGAGTATTTCCTCATTATCTCAAATACAAATCTCATTTGTCCACAGACGACAAGGGCTCTGGTCAAAAGTAGTGCACTATGAAGGGAATAGGGTGCCATTTGGGGAGTAGACAAACTGTCATATCCGAGTCCACGACACACGCATCAATTTCAATATTGCTGCAATCAAGTTGTAAATGATCAGAGAATGTCCCTCTGTAAAGAGGAGAACAAGGAACATTCTTAATCCTGGTGATTACCGCATTCTCCATGCCTCTTCAGAGACTGGAACCAGGAGAGAGAGAGGATGGGAAGGAAGAACAAGAGAGAGAGAGAGAGAGAGAGAGAGAGAGAGAGAGAGAGAGAGAGAGAGAGAAGAGGAGAGGAGAGGAGACAGAGAGAGATGACGAGAGAGGGAGGGAGAGAGAGAGGAAGAGAGAGAGAGAGAGAGAGAGTGTGAGAGGAAGAGAGAGAGGGAGACAGAGGAAGAGAGAGAGGGAGGGAGAGAGAGTGAGAAAGAGGAAGAGAGAGAGTGAGAGAGAGGGAGAGAGAGGTATATAGCGAGAGATGGAAAGAGAGAGAAGAGGAGAGGAGAGAGAGAGAGGAAGAGAGAGGGAGGGAGGGGTAGAAAAGAGAAAGGTAGAGAGAGAAAGGGAGGGGTAGAGAAGAGAGAGGAAGAGAGAGAAAGGGAGGGGTAGAGAAGAGAGGAAGAGAGAGAAAGGGAGGGGAAGAGAAGGGGGGTAGAGAGAGGGAGGGAGAGAGAGAGTGAGAGTGAGAGAGAGAGAGGAAGAGAGAGAGAGAGAGAGAGAGAAGAGGAGAGGAGAGAGAGAGAGAGAGAGAGAGAGTGAGAGAAGAGGAGAGGAGAGAGAGAGACAGAGAGAGAGAGAGAGAGAGAGAGAGAGTATTAGATAGCGATATATAGCAAATCTGAAATAAAACATCAATTAATAGATTAATACACCTACTCATTCAAGGGTTTTTCTTTCTTTTTACTATTTTCTACATTGTAGAATAATAGTGATGACATCAAATCACTGAAATAACACCAATGGAATCATGTAGTAACCAAAAAAAAATGTTAAACAAATCAAAATATATTTTATATTTGAGATTATTCAAAGTTAGCCACCCTTTATATTGATGATCACACACTCTTTTACATTCTCTCAACCCACTTCATGCATTTCAATTAACAGGTGTGACTTGTTAAACGTTCATTTGTGGAATTTCTTTCCTTCTTAATGTGTTTGAGCCAATCAGCTGTGAGCTGACAAGGTAGGGGTGGGATACAGATGAGCCCTATTTGGTAAAAGACCAAGTCCATATTATGGCAAGAACAGCTCAAATAAGCAAAGAGAAACAGCAGTCCATCATTACTTTAAGGCATGAAGGTCAGTCAATACGGACAATTTCAGGAACTTTGAACGTTTCTTCAAGTGCAGTCTCAAAAACCATCAAGCACTATGATGAAACTGACTCTCATGAGGACCGTCACAGGAAAGGAAGACCCAGAGTTACCTCTGCTGCAGAGGATAAGTTCATTAGAATAACTGCAGCTCAGATTGCAGCCCAAATAGATGCAAGTAACAGATACATCTCAACATCAACTGTTCAGAGGAGACTGGCGTGAATCAGACCATCATGGTGGAATTTCTGCAAAGAAACCACTACTAAAGGACACCAATAAGAAGAAGAGACTTGCTTAGGCCAAGAAACACGAGCAATAGACATTAGACCGGTGGTTCCCACCGTGAAGCATGGAGGAGGTTTTTGGGGTGCTTTGCTGGTGACACTGTCTGTGATTTATTTAGAATTCAGGGCACACCAGGTGAAGCTGGTTGAGAGAATGCAGAGAGTGTGCAAAGAGGTCATCAAGGCAAAGGGTGGCTACTTTGAAAAATCTCAAATATAAAATACCACATGATTCTGTATGTGTTACTTCATAGTTTTGATGTATTCACTATAATTCTACAATGTAGAAAATAGTAAAACAAAAAAAAAACTTGAAGAAGTAGGTGTGTCCAAACGTTTGACTGGTACTATACATTGTATTCCAAACATGAGTCCTCCCATGGTCATACAGCCTGTTGACTGGTACTATACATTGTATTCTAAACATGAGTTCTCCCATGGTCATACAGCCTGTTGACTGGTACTATAAATTGTATTCCAAACATGAGTCCTCCCATGGTCATACAGCCTGTTGACTGGTACTATACATTGTATTCTAAACATGAGTCCTCCCATGGTCATACAGCCTGTTGACTGGTACTATACATTGTATTCTAAACATGAGTCCTCCCATGGTCATACAGCCTGTTGACTGGTACTATACATTGTATTCTAAACATGAGTCCTCCCATGGTCATACAGCCTGTTGACTGGTACTATACATTGTATTCTAAACATGAGTCCTCCCATGGTCATACAGCCTGTTGACTGGTCAACATGGTTAAATAACTGCCTATTCCTTATAGTCAACATGGTTAAATAACTCCCTATTCCTTATAGTCAACATGGTTAAATAACTCCCTATTCCTTATAGTCAACATGGTTAAATAACTCCCTATTCCTTATGGTCAACATGGTTAAATAACTCCCTGTTCCTTATTGTCAACATGGTTAAATAACTCCCTATTCCTTATAGTCAACATGGTTAAATAACTCGCTATTCCTTATAGTCATTATGGTCAACATGGTTAAATAACTACCTATTCCTTATAGTCAACATGGTTAAATAACTCCCTATTCCTTATAGTCAACATGGTTAAATAACTACCTATTCCTTATAGTCAACATGGTTAAATAACTACCTATTCCTTATGGACAACATGGTTAAATAACTACCTATTACTTATAGTCAACATGGTTAAATAACTCCCTATTCCTTATAGTCATTATGGTCAACATGGTTAAATAACTACCTATTGCTTATAGTCAACATGGTTAAATAACTCCCTATTCCTTATAGTCATTATGGTCAACATGGTTAAATAACTACCTATTCCTTATAGTCAACATGGTTAAATAACTACCTATTCCTTATGGTCAACATGGTTAAATAACTCCCTATTCCTTATAGTCAACATGGTTAAATAACTGCCTATTCCTTATAGTCAACATGTTTAAATAACTACCTATTGCTTATAGTCAACATGGTTAAATAACTACCTATTCCTTATAGTCATTATGGTCAACATGGTTAAATAACTACCTATTCCTTATAGTCAACATGGTTAAATAACTACCTATTCCTTATAGTCATTATGGTCAACATGGTTAAATAACTCCCTATTCCCTATAGTCAACATGGTTAAATAACTACCTATTCCTTATAGTCATTATGGTCAACATGGTTAAATAACTACCTATTCCTTATAGTCAACATGGTTAAATAACTCCCTATTCCTTATAGTCAACATGGTTAAATAACTCCCTATTCCTTATAGTCAACATGGTTAAATAACTACATATTCCTTATGGTCAACATGGTTAAATAACTCCCTATTCCTTATAGTCAACATGGTTAAATAACTACCTATTCCTTATGGTCAACATGGTTAAATAACTCCCTATTCCTTATAGTCAACATGGTAAAATAACTACCTATTCCTTATAGTCAACATGGTTAAATAACTACCTATTCCTTATAGTCAACATGGTTAAATAACTCCCTATTCCTATTGGTCAACATGGTTAAATAACTACCTATTCCTTATAGTCAACATGGTTAAATAACTACCTATTCCTTATAGTCAACATGGTAAAATAACTCCCTATTCCTTATAGTCAACATGGTTAAATAACTACCTATTCCTTATAGTCAACATGGTTAAATAACTACCTATTCCTTATAGTCAACATGGTTAAATAACTCCCTATTCCTTATAGTCAACATGGTTAAATAACTCCCTATTCCTTATAGTCAACATGGTTAAATAACTACCTATTCCTTATAGTCAACATGGTTAAATAACTCCCTATTCTTTATAGTCAACATGGTTAAATAACTACCTGTTCCTTATGGTCAACATTGTTAAATAACTCCCTATTCCTTATAGTCAACATGGTTAAATAACTCCCTATTCCTTATAGTCAACATGGTTAAATAACTACCTGTTCCTTATAGTCAACATGGTTAAATAACTACCTATTCCTTATAGTCAACATGGTTAAATAACTCCCTATTCCTTATAGTCAACATGGTTAAATAACTCCCTATTCCTTATGGTCAACATGGTTAAATAACTACCTATTCCTTATAGTCAACATGGTTAAATAACTACCTATTCCTTATAGTCAACATGGTTAAATAACTACCTATTCCTTATAGTCAACATGGTTAAATAACTACCTATTCCTTATAGTCAACATGGTTAAATAACTCCCTGTTCCTTATAGTCAACATGGTTAAATAACTACCTATTCATTATAGTCAACATGGTTAAATAACTACCTATTCCTTATAGTCAACATGGTTAAATAACTCCCTATTCCTTATAGTCGACATGGTTAAATAACTCCCTATTCCTTATAGTCAACATGGTTAAATAACTACCTATTCCTTATGGTCAACATGGTTAAATAACTCCCTATTCCTTATAGTCAACATGGTTAAATAACTCCCTATTCCTTATGGTCAACATGGTTAAATAACTCCCTGTTCCTTATTGTCAACATGGTTAAATAACTCCCTATTCCTTATAGTCAACATGGTTAAATAACTCGCTATTCCTTATAGTCATTATGGTCAACATGGTTAAATAACTACCTATTCCTTATAGTCAACATGGTTAAATAACTCCCTATTCCTTATAGTCAACATGGTTAAATAACTACCTATTCCTTATAGTCAACATGGTTAAATAACTACCTATTCCTTATGGACAACATGGTTAAATAACTACCTATTACTTATAGTCAACATGGTTAAATAACTCCCTATTCCTTATAGTCATTATGGTCAACATGGTTAAATAACTACCTATTCCTTATAGTCAACATGGTTAAATAACTACCTATTCCTTATGGTCAACATGGTTAAATAACTCCCTATTCCTTATAGTCAACATGGTTAAATAACTGCCTATTCCTTATAGTCAACATGGTTAAATAACTACCTATTGCTTATAGTCAACATGGTTAAATAACTCCCTATTCCTTATAGTCAACATGGTTAAATAACTCCCTATTCCTTATAGTCAACATGGTTAAATAACTCCCTATTCCTTATAGTCAACATGTTTAAATAACTCCCTATTCCTTATAGTCAACATGGTTAAATAACTCCCTATTCCTTATAGTCAACATGTTTAAATAACTGCCTATTCCTTATAGTCAACATGGTTAAATAACTACCTATTGCTTATAGTCAACATGGTTAAATAACTCCCTATTCCTTATAGTCAACATGGTTAAATAACTCCCTATTCCTTATAGTCAACATGGTTAAATAACTCCCTATTCCTTATAGTCAACATGGTTAAATAACTACCTATTCCTTATAGTCATTATGGTCAACATGGTTAAATAACTCCCTATTCCCTATAGTCAACATGGTTAAATAACTACCTATTCCTTATAGTCATTATGGTCAACATGGTTAAATAACTACCTATTCCTTATAGTCAACATGGTTAAATAACTCCCTATTCCTTATAGTCAACATGGTTAAATAACTCCCTATTCCTTATAGTCAACATGGTTAAATAACTACATATTCCTTATGGTCAACATGGTTAAATAACTCCCTATTCCTTATAGTCAACATGGTTAAATAACTACCTATTCCTTATAGTCAACATGGTTAAATAACTCCCTGTTCCTTATAGTCAACATGGTTAAATAACTACATATTCCTTATGGTCAACATGGTTAAATAACTCCCTATTCCTTATAGTCAACATGGTTAAATAACTCCCTATTCCTTATAGTCAACATGGTTAAATAACTACATATTCCTTATGGTCAACATGGTTAAATAACTCCCTATTCCTTATAGTCAACATGGTTAAATAACTACCTATTCCTTATAGTCAACATGGTTAAATAACTACCTATTCCTTATAGTCAACATGGTTAAATAACTACCTATTCCTTATAGTCAACATGGTTAAATAACTCCCTATTCCTTATTTTCAACATGGTTAAATAACTACCTATTCCTTATAGTCAACATGGTTAAATAACTCCCTATTCCTTATAGTCAACATGGTTAAATAACTCCCTATTCCTTATAGTCAACATGGTAAAATAACTAACCAATTCCTTATAGTCAACATGGTTAAATAACTACCTATTCCTTATAGTCAACATGGTTAAATAACTACCTATTCCTTATAGTCAACATGATAAAATAACTCCCTATTCCTTATAGTCAACATGGTTAAATAACTACCTATTCCTTATAGTCAACATGGTTAAATAACTACCTATTCCTTATAGTCAACATGGTTAAATAACTCCCTATTCCTTATAGTCAACATGGTTAAATAACTCCCTATTCCTTATAGTCAACATGGTTAAATAACTACCTATTCCTTATAGTCAACATGGTTAAATAACTCCCTATTCTTTATAGTCAACATGGTTAAATAACTACCTGTTCCTTATGGTCAACATTGTTAAATAACTCCCTATTCCTTATAGTCAACATGGTTAAATAACTCCCTATTCCTTATAGTCAACATGGTTAAATAACTACCTGTTCCTTATAGTCAACATGGTTAAATAACTACCTATTCCTTATAGTCAACATGGTTAAATAACTCCCTATTCCATATAGTCAACATGGTTAAATAACTCCATATTCCTTATGGTCAACATGGTTAAATAACTACCTATTCCTTATAGTCAACATGGTTAAATAACTACCTATTCCTTATAGTCAACATGGTTAAATAACTACCTATTCCTTATAGTCAACATGGTTAAATAACTACCTATTCCTTATAGTCAACATGGTTAAATAACTCCCTGTTCCTTATAGTCAACATGGTTAAATAACTACCTATTCATTATAGTCAACATGGTTAAATAACTACCTATTCCTTATAGTCAACATGGTTAAATAACTCCCTGTTCCTTATGGTCAACATGGTTAAATAACTCCCTATTCCTTATAGTCAACATGGTTAAATAACTACCTATTCCTTATAGTCATTATGGTTAAATAACTCCCTATTCCTTATAGTCAACATGGTTAAATAACTACCTATTCCTTATGGTCAACATGGTTAAATAACTACCTATTCCTTATAGTCAACATGGTTAAATAACTCCCTATTCCTTATAGTCAACATGGTTAAATAACTATCTATTCCTTATAGTCAACATGGTTAAATAACTACCTATTCCTTATAGTCAACATGGTTAAATAACTACCTATTCCTTATAGTCAACATGGTTAAATAACTCCCTATTCCTTATAGTCGACATGGTTAAATAACTCCCTATTCCTTATGGTCAACATGGTTAAATAACTCCCTATTCCTTATAGTCAACATGGTTAAATAACTGCCTATTCCTTATAGTCAACATGGTTAAATAACTCCCTATTCCTTATAGTCAACATGGTTAAATAACTCCCTATTCCTTATAGTCAACATGGTTAATAAATAACTACCTATTCCTTATTGTCAACATGGTTAAATAACTACCTATTCCTTATAGTCAACATGGTTAAATAACTCCCTATTCCTTATAGTCAACATGGTTAAATAACTCCCTATTCCTTATGGTCAACATGGTTAAATAACTACCTATTCCTTATAGTCAACATGGTTAAATAACTACCTATTCCTTATAGTCAACATGGCTAAATAACTCCCTATTCGTTATAGTCATTATGGTCAACATGGTTAAATAACTACCTATTCCTTATAGTCAACATGGTTAAATAACTCCCTATTCCTTATAGTCAACATGGTTAAATAACTCCCTATTCCTTATAGTCAACATGGTTAAATAACTACCTATTCCTATTGGTCAACATGGTTAAATAACTCCCTATTCCTTATAGTCAACATGGTTAAATAACTACCTATTCCTTATGGACAACATGGTTAAATAACTACCTATTACTTATAGTCAACATGGTTAAATAACTCCCTATTCCTTATAGTCAACATGGTTAAATAACTACCTATTCCTTATAGTCAACATGGTTAAATAACTATCTATTCCTTATAGTCAACATGGTTAAATAACTCCCTATTCCTTATAGTCAACATGGTTAAATAACTCCCTATTCCTTATAGTCAACATGGTTAAATAACTCCCTATTCCTTATAGTCATTATGGTCAACATGGTTAAATAACTACCTATTCCTTATAGTCAACATGGTTAAATAACTACCTATTGCTTATAGTCAACATGGTTAAATAACTACCTATTCCTTATAGTCATTATGGTCAACATGGTTAAATAACTACCTATTCCTTATAGTCAACATGGTTAAATAACTCCCTATTCCTTATGGTCAACATGGTTAATTAACTCCCTATTCCTTATAGTCAACATGGTTAAATTACTCCCTATTCCTTATAGTCAACATGGTTAAATAACTACCCATTCCTTATAGTCAACATGGTTAAATAACTCCCTATTCCTTATAGTCAACATGGTTAAATAACTCCCTATTCCTTATGGTCAACATGGTTAAATAACTACCTATTGCTTATAGTCAACATGGTTAAATAACTACCTATTCCTTATAGTCATTATGGTCAACATGGTTAAATAACTACCTATTCCTTATAGTCAACATGGTTAAATAACTCCCTATTCCTTATGGTCAACATGGTTAATTAACTCCCTATTCCTTATAGTCAACATGGTTAAATTACTCCCTATTCCTTATAGTCAACATGGTTAAATAACTACCCATTCCTTATAGTCAACATGGTTAAATAACTACCCATTCCTTATAGTCAACATGGTTAAATAACTCCCTATTCCTTATGGTCAACATGGTTAAATAACTACCTATTGCTTATAGTCAACATGGTTAAATAACTACCTATTCCTTATAGTCAACATGGTTAAATAACTCCATATTCCTTATAGTCAACATGGTTAAATTACTCCCTATTCCTTATAGTCAACATGGTTAAATAACTACATATTCCTTATAGTCAACATGGTTAAATAACTACCCATTCCTTATAGTCAACATGGTTAAATAACTCCCTATTCCTTATAGTCAACATGGTTAAATAACTCCCTATTCCTTATGGTCAACATGGTTAAATAACTCCCTATTCCGTATAGTCATTATGGTCAACATGGTTAAATAACTCCCTATTCCTTATGGTCAACATGGTTAAATAACTCCCTATTCCTTATAGTCAACATGGTTAAATAACTACCTATTCCTTATAGTCAACATGGTTAAATAACTCCCTATTCCTTATAGTCAACATGGTTAAATAACTACCTATTCCTTATGGTCAACATGGTTAAATAACTACCTATTCCTTATAGTCATTATGGTCAACATGGTTAAATAATTACCTATTCCCTTATAGTCAACATGGTTAAATAACTCCCTATTCCTTATAGTCAACATGGTTAAATAACTACCTATTCCTTATAGTCAACATGGTTAAATAACTACCTATTCCTTATAGTCAACATGGTTAAATAACTACCTATTCCTTATAGTCAACATGGTTAAATAACTCCCTATTCCTTATAGTCAACATGGTTAAATAACTACCTATTCCTTATAGTCAACATGGTTAAATAACTCCCTATTCCTTATAGTCAACATGGTTAAATAACTACCTATTCCTTATAGTCAACATTGTTAAATAACTCCCTATTCCTTATAGTCAACATGGTTAAATAACTCCCTATTCCTTTTGGTCAACATGGTTAAATAACTACCTATTCCTTATGGTCAACATGGTTAAATAACTACCTATTCCTTATAGTCAACATGGTTAAATAACTACCTATTCCTTATAGTCAACATGGTTAAATAACTCCCTATTCCTTATAGTCAACATGGTTAAATAACTCCCTATTCCTTATTTTCAACATGGTTAAATAACTCCCTATTCCTTATAGTCAACATGGTTAAATAACTACCTATTCCTTATAGTCAACATGGTTAAATAACTACCTATTCCTTATAGTCAACATGGTTAAATAACTCCCTATTCCTTATAGTCAACATGGTTAAATAACTACCTATTCCTATTGGTCAACATGGTTTAAATAACTACCTATTCCTTATAGTCAACATGGTTAAATAACTACCTATTCCTTATAGTCAACATGGTTAAATAACTCCCTATTCCTTATAGTCAACATGGTTAAATAACTCCCTATTCCTTATAGTCAACATGGTTAAATAACTACCTATTCCTATTGGTCAACATGGTTAAATAACTACCTATTCCTTATAGTCAACATGGTTAAATAACTCCCTATTCCTATTGGTCAACATGGTTAAATAACTACCTATTCCTTATAGTCAACATGGTTAAATAACTACCTATTCCTTATAGTCAACATGGTTAAATAACTCCCTATTCCTATTGGTCAACATGGTTAAATAACTACCTATTCCTTATAGTCAACATGGTTAAATAACTCCCTATTCCTTATGGTCAACATGGTTAAATAACTCCCTATTCCTTATAGTCAACATGGTTAAATAACTCCCTATTCCTTATGGTTAACATGGTTAAATAACTCCCTGTTCCTTACATGGTTAAATAACTCCCTGTTCCTTATAGTCAACATGGTTAAATAACTACCTATTGCTAATGGTCAACAGAAGTGACTCTAAAGGGAATGGGCTCCATGATGGACACAGAGCTCTCCTTCCACTGTTCTGACGGTCAGCAGGACTCACGTCTCCTCGTTGCAAAGAGAGAGAGAGAGAGAGAGAGACAGAGAAAAAGGGGAGAAAAAAAAACAATATTTTTTTTCACATTGAGTGACTCAATTTCACGCTCCATTGCCGTATCTGGGGCGACGCTCCATGAAAATCGGTTCAAATATGGGATTTCAGTGAAACAGTATTTTGAAAACTCCTGTGATATGTGGCAGTATTACTTTTCTTCTATTTTGAGAGATTAGATCATTATGTGTGTAGACAGAGACAGTAGAGGTGGGAGTACCTGGTTAGTCTCTATAAAGGGGACAGCAGGCTGCAGACAGAGACAGTAGAGGTGGTAGTACCTGGTTAGTCTGGTTTCTATAAAGGGGACAGCAGGCTGCAGACAGAGACAGTAGAGGTGGGAGTACCTGGTTAGTCTGGTCTCTATAAAGGGGACAGCAGGCTGCAGACAGAGACAGTAGAGGTGGGAGTACCTGGTTAGTCTCTATAAAGGGGACAGCAGGCTACAGACAGAGACAGTAGAGGTGGGAGTACCTGGTTAGTCTGGTCTCTATAAAGGGGACAGCAGGATGCAGACAGAGACAGTAGAGGTGGGAGTACCTGGTTAGTCTGGTCTCTATAAAGGGGACAGCAGGCTGCAGACAGAGACAGTAGAGGTGGGAGTACCTGGTAAGTCTCTATAAAGGGGACAGCAGGCTGAAGACAGAGACAGTAGAGGTGGTAGTACCTGGTTAGTCTGGTTTCTATAAAGGGGACAGCAGGCTGCAGACAGAGACAGTAGAGGTGGGAGTACCTGGTTAGTCTGGTCTCTATAAAGGGGACAGCAGGCTGCAGACAGAGACAGTAGAGGTGGGAGTACCTGGTTAGTCTGGTCTCTATAAAGGGGACAGCAGGCTGCAGATAGAGACAGTAGAGGGGGTAGTACCTGGTTAGTCTGGTCTCTATAAAGGGGACAGCAGGATGTAGACAGAGACAGTCGAGGTGGTAGTACCTGGTTAGTCTCTATAAAGGGGACAGCAGGATGTAGACAGAGACAGTCGAGGTGGTAGTACCTGGTTAGTCTCTATAAAGGGGACATCAGGATGCAGACAGAGACAGTAGAGGTGGGAGTACCTGGTTAGTCTGGTCTCTATAAAGGGGACAGCAGGATGTAGACAGAGACAGTCGAGGTGGGAGTACCTGGTTAGTCTCTATAAAGGGGACAGCAGGATGCAGACAGAGACAGTAGAGGTGGGACTACCTGGTTAGTCTGGTCTCTATAAAGGGGACAGCAGGCTACAGACAGAGACAGTAGAGGTGGTAGTACCTGGTTAGTCTCTATAAATGGGACAGCAGGTTACAGACAGAGACAGTAGAGGTGTTAGTACCTGGTTGGTCTCTATAAAGGGGACAGCAGGTTATGTTTAACCTTCTGGTGAGGTTAACAGGTCTGGGTTATATTTAACCTTCTGCTGAGGTTAACAGGACAGTGGTGAGGTTAACAGGACAGCAGGCTATGTTAAACCTTCTGGTGAGGTTAACAGGACTGGGTTATATTTAACCTTCTGCTGAGGTTAACAGGACTGGGTTATGTTTAACCTTCTGGTGAGGTTAACAGGACTGGGTTATGTCTAACCTTCTGGTGAGGTTAACAGGACTGGGTTATATTTAACCTTCTGCTGAGGTTAACAGGACTGGGTTATGTTTAACCTTCTGCTGAGGATAACAGGACTGGGTTCTGTTTAAGGTGAGGTTAACAGGACTGGGTTATGTCTAACCTTCTGGTGAGGTTAACAGGACTGAGTTATATTTAACCTTCTGCTGAGGATAACAGGACTGGGTTCTGTTTAACCTTCTGCTGAGGTTAACAGGACTGTAGACAGCAGGATGCAGCCCAGCGTCTGGTTGAATATATGCTAGAGGTGTGGCTGGACACTGACAGGCCGGGAGGAGGGTGCAGTGTGTGTGTATGTGTGCACGGTGTTGTGAGTGTGTGTTTGAGAGTGTGGCTGTGTGTTGCGGTCATTAAATAATCATCGAGCGTCTGACTTTGTTAAAATCAGATATGGTGAGGCCTCTGTTTAGTTTTTTTTGTCTCGTGGGTGACATCTTGATCTCTGCTTTGTCATTAGTCAGTGATGTGATGAAATTTACATAGGGCTAATTCACCTGTCTGCTGACAACATCTTTTTATTTTTTCCCGGAGACATCCGTCTTTAATATTTAGAGCAGTACTTTCTCCAACGCCCTTCAACTGTACGCTAGTCCTCCTGCCTGCAGTATTAATGTATTCTTAATGGGAGAGACTCTATAAACGAGACCGTGGCTCTTTAACGTGCTCCAGCATAGCTGTTATTCCCACGTTTAGCCATAATAGACTTTATTACCTTTTCAATCATGTTCGGGCCCTGGTGTTAATTGTTCCACGAGCCAAGGACTTTGTTAACTGGGTCCTGATTTTGATTCCCTGGGGTGTTCTCTGTTCAGGTTTCACCGAGACTCTGGGGGGGGGGATTCTCCTTCCTCTCTCTCTCTCTCTCTCTCTCTCTCTCTCTCTCTCTCTCTCTCTCTCTCGTTTAGTTCTGGTTTTAACCAACAACTCTCTGATTGGATTAATGCTGCTGTTCTGTTTCATCTCCTTTCTACTGGGTTTGTTTCTGTGTGTTTGTAGTGTGTAGTGTGTAGTGTGTAGTGTATAGTGTATAGTGTGTAGCATGTAGCGTGTAGCGTATAGCGTGCAGCGTGTAGCGTGTAGCGTATAGCGTGTAGCGTGTAGCGTGTAGCTTATAGCGTATAGCGTGTAGCGTACAGCGTATAGCGTATAGCGTGTCGTGTATAGTGTATAGCGTGTAGCGTATAGCGTATAGCGTATAGCGTGTCGTGTATAGTGTATAGCGTGTAGCGTGTAGCGTGTCGTGTGTCGTGTGTAGTGTATGTGTAGTGTGTTGTATGTGGTGTGTAGAGTATAGTGTGTAGTCTGTAGTGTGCAGTGTGTAGTGTATCGTATATAGTGTGTAGTGTGTAGTGTGTAGTGTATAGTGTATAGTGTATAGTGTATAGTGTGTAGTGTATAGTGTATAGTGTATAGTGTGTAGTGTGTAGTGTGTAGTGTGTAGTGTGTAGTGTGCAGTGTGCAGTGTGTAGTATATAGTGTGTAGTGTGTAGTGTATAGTGTGTGTGCAGTTTGTAGTGTGTAGTGTGTAGTGTGTGTGCAGTTTGTAGTGTGTAGTGTGTAGTGTGTAGTGTGTGTGCATTTTGTAGTGTGTAGTGTGTAGTGTATAGTGTATAGTGTGTAGTGTGTAGTGTGTAGTGTGTAGTGTGTAGTGTGTATGCAGAGTGTGTGTAGTGTGTGTGGTGTGTGTAGTGTGTAGTGTGTAGTGTGTATGCAGAGTGTGTGTAGTGTGTAGTGTGTGTGTAGTGTGTAGTGTGTAGTGTGTAGTGTGTGTGCATTTTGTAGTGTGTAGTGTGTAGTGTATAGTGTATAGTGTGTAGTGTGTAGTGTGTAGTGTGTAGTGTGTAGTGTGTATGCAGAGTGTGTGTAGTGTGTGTAGTGTGTGTAGTGTGTGTAGTGTGTGTGGTGTGTGTAGTGTGTAGTGTGTAGTGTGTAGTGTGTAGTGTGTAGTGTGTAGTGTGTAGTGTGTATGCAGAGTGTGTGTAGTGTGTGTAGTGTGTGTAGTGTGTAGTGTGTAGTGTGTAGTGTGTAGTGTGTAGTGTGTATGCAGAGTGTGTGTAGTGTGTGTAGTGTGTGTAGTGTGTGTAGTGTGTGTGGTGTGTGTAGTGTGTAGTGTGTATGCAGAGTGTGTGTAGTGTGTGTAGTGTGTATGCAGAGTGTGTGTAGTGTGTAGTGTGTGTGGTGTGTGTAGTGTGTAGTGTGCAGCGCTGTAGAGTACTTAAGTAAAAATACTTTAAAGTACTAGTGAAGTAGTTTGTTTTTTAAGTATATGTTTTACGTATTCCCCCGGTACTGCTGCTCTTTCTGTGCACCAGTTCCGGAGCTCTACTTCGCCGACCTTCTACGCGTCACTGAACTGGATCACCAGCACCAACCCCAGGACTGTCTTGTGCCATTACGCACACATGGTTACCATTCCCCCTGATTAGTATGTTATATGTGCCCTCTGTTCCCCATTGTCTTGTCGGTTATTGTTCCCCATGTCCGTTGGTCTTGTGAGTACCTCTGTTTTGTGGTTTCGGCTTTCGTGCAGCGTGTTTTGTGTACTCGTTATTACGGGTCTCATCCCGTGTATTGTGTACTCGTTATTATGGATCTCATCCCGTGTATTGTTATTACGGGTCTCATCCCGTGTATTGTGTACTCATTATTACGGGTCTCGTATTGTTATTACGGGTCTCATCCCGTGTATTGTTATTACGGGTCTCATCCCGTGTATTGTGTACTCATTATTACGGGTCTCGTATTGTTATTACGGGTCTCATCCCGTGTATTGTGTACTCATTATTACGGGTCTCGTATTGTTATTACGGGTCTCATCCCGTGTATTGTTATTACGGGTCTCATCCCGTGTATTGTGTACTCGTTATTATGGATCTCATCCCGTGTATTGTCATTACGGGTCTCATCCCGTGTATTGTTATTAGGGGTCTCATCTCGTGTATTGTTATTAGGGGTCTCATCCCGTGTATTGTCATTACGGGTTTCGTCCCGTGTATTGTGCATTCGGTACTATGGATCTCATCCCGTGTATTGTTATTAGGGGTCTCATCCCGTGTATTGTCATTACGGGTTTCGTCCCGTGTATTGTGTACTCGGTACTATGGATCTCATCCCGTGTATTGTGTACTCGTTATTACGGATCTCATGTCATTATGGGTCTCGTCCCGTGTATTGTCATTACGGGTCTCATCCCGTGTATTGTCATTACGGGTTTCGTCCCGTGTATTGTGTATTGTCATTACGGGTCTCATCCCGTGTATTGTCATTACGGGTCTCGTCCCGTGTATTGTGTATTGTCATTACGGGACTCATCCCGTGTATTGTTATTAGGGGTCTCATCCCGTGTATTGTTATTAGGGGTCTCATCCCGTGTATTGTCATTACGGGTCTCGTCCCGTGTATTGTGTACTCGGTACTATGGATCTCATCCCGTGTATTGTGTACTCGTTATTACGGATCTCATCCCGTGTATTGTGTACTCGGTACTATGGATCTCGTCCCGTGTGTTGTGTACTCGTTATTACGGATCTCATCCCGTGTATTGTGTACTCGGTACTATGGATCTCGTCCCGTGTGTTGTGTACTCATTATTACGGGTCTCGTCCCGTGTATTGTCATTACGGGTCTCGTCCCGTGTATTGTGTATTGTCATTACGGGACTCATCCCGTGTATTGTTATTAGGGGTCTCATCCCGTGTATTGTTATTAGGGGTCTCATCCCGTGTATTGTCATTACGGATCTCGTCCCGTGTATTGTGTACTCGGTACTATGGATCTCGTCCCGTGTGTTGTGTACTCATTATTACGGGTCTCGTCCCGTGTATTGTCATTACGGATCTCGTCCCGTGTATTGTGTACTCATTATTACGGGTCTCGTCCCGTGTATTGTCATTACGGGTCTCGTCCCGTGTGTTGTCATTACGGATCTCGTCCCGTGTATTCATTAGAGGTTTTACCTCTTTCTTTTGTTTGGGTTACATCCCTGTGTTTTTGTCTACATTTTGGTCTTTGTCCCCCTGCCTTTTCAGGTCACGTTGTATTTTAGGGTGGAGTATTAAAACCCCCCTATGATGTATTCCTGCGCCTGTCTCCAATCATTTATACAACGTGACAACATGTAGTCAACTATTACTTCAATACATTCCTAAAAAAAAAAAAACTTTTTAATCCTATTAATTTTCTCTGACACCCAAAAAGCATTTCTAATGCTTATTAGAACAGGAACATGGTCCAATTCCAGCATTTATCTGGAGAACATCCCGGGTCATTCCTGCTGCCTCACAAAACGCAAATGCTTTGTTTCTACATTTTGTCTGAGTGTTGGAGTGTTGGAGTGTTGGAGTGTTGGAGTGTTGGAGTGTCGGAGTGTTGGAGTGTTGGAGTGTTGGAGTGTTGGAGTGTTGGAGTGATGGAGTGTTGGAGTGTTGGAGTGTTGGAGTGTTGGAGTGTTGGAGTGTTGGAGTGATGGAGTGTTGGAGTGTTGGAGTGTTGAAGTGATGGAGTGTTGGAGTGATGGAGTGTTGGAGTGTTGGAGTGTTGGAGTGTTGGAGTGTTGGAGTGTTGGAGTGTTGGAGTGTTGGAGTGTTGGAGTGATGGAGTGTTGGAGTGATGGAGTGTTGGAGTGTTGGAGTGTTGGAGTGTTGGAGTGTTGGAGTGTTGGAGTGTTGGAGTGCGGCGCTGGATATCCGTCAATGTAAAACAAAACAAAAATAAATGGTGAAATCTGGTTTGTTTAATATAAGGAATTTGAAATGATTTACTCTTGTACGTTTAAATTTGATATTTGAGTATATTTGAGTAATTACATTTACTTTTGATATATTTAAAAGCAAATACTTTTAGACTTCTACTCAAGTACGATATTACTAGGTGGCCTTCTATTGTGGTACCTGCTTTTACTCAAGTTTGACAATTGGGTACTTTTTCCACCACTGGTAGTGTGTCTGTGTGTGTGTGTGTGTGTGTGTGTGTGTGTGTGTGTGTGTGTGTGTGTGTGTGTGTGTGTGTGTGTGTGTGTGTGTGTGTATGTGTGTGTGTGTAGTGTAGTGTGTGGTGTGGTGTGCAATGTGTAATGTGTGTGTGTGTGTGTGTGTGTGGTGTGCAGTGTGTAGTGTGTAGTGTGCAATGCGTGGTGTGGTGTGCAGGGTGTGTGTGTGTGTGTGTAGTGTAGTGTAATGTGTAGTGTGCAATGCGCAGTGCGTGTGTGTGTGGTGTGCAGTGAGTAGTGTGCAGTGTGTGTGGTGTGGCTTGCAGTGTGCAGTGTGTGTGTGTGTGTGTGTGCAGTGTGTAGTGTGCAATGCGTGGTGTGGTGTGCAGGGTGTGTGTGTGTGTGTGTGTGTGGGTGTGTGTGTGTGTGTGTGCGCGCGCACGCACACGCGTGTTTGTGTCTGTGTTCGCCATGCATCCCCCTCCACACAATATTTTCTAATATTGATTTAATTAGATTTTCCAGCTATTATACACCCCCTTGGTTCTCCTCCATATTAGTCACATCTGTTACATCATTATAGTCCATTATCAGAGACAATTATACCATAAAAAACACAGACAAATATCACCAGAGATAATCTGTTTCTGGATAGCAAAGAAATTACTGTTGATGACATGACCTCTTTGTGTGGACATCTTGTCTAGATGTTGTAATGTTGTTGAGATGATCTCTGGCTGTGGACATCATGTCTAGATGTTGTAAAGTATACCATTAATCATAACAGTCTTGAATCAAGGGAAGGGGTGTAGCTCTCAATGCCAATGCCCCTATCAGATTCCCTATATAGTGCACTACTTTTGACCAGGGCCCATAGAGCTGTTGTTCAACACCAGTCTCAACATCAACTGTGAAGAGGAGACTCCGGGATGCTGGTCTTCTAGTTGCAAAGAAAAAGCCATATCTCAGAATGACCAATAAAAATAGATTAAGACGGACAAAAGAACGCTGGACAGAGGAATTCTGCCTAGTAGGCCAGCAGTCACCTCTTCTTCTGTTGACGTTGAGACTGGCGTTTTGCGGGTATTATTTAATGAAGCTGCCAGTTGAGGACTTGTGAGGGGTCTGTACTCAAACTAGACACTCTAATGTACTTGTCCTCTTGCTCAGTTGTGCACCGGGGCCTCCCACACCTCTTTCTATTCTGGTTAGGGCCAGTTTGCGCTGTGAAGGGAGTAGTACACAGCGTTGCACGAGATCTTCAGTTTCTTGGCAATGTCTCGCATGGAATAGCTTAATTTCTCAGAACAAGAAGAGACTGACAAGTTTCAGAAGAAAGGCATTTGTTTCTGGCCATTTTGAGCCTGTCATCGAACCGACAAATGCTGATGCTTCAGATACTCAACTAGTCTAAAGAAGGCCAGTTTTATTGCTTAAGAACAACAGTTTTCAGCTTTGCTAACATAATTGCAAAAGGGTTTTCTAATGATCAATTAGAACGTGCCATTGGAACAGAGGAGTGATGGTTGCTGATAATGGGCCTCTGTACACCTATGTAGTTAATCCAATAAAAATCTGTCGTTTCCAGTTTACGTACAGGGTGCAGCTGC
Organism: Oncorhynchus clarkii lewisi; assembly: GCF_045791955.1. Taxonomy (NCBI): domain Eukaryota; kingdom Metazoa; phylum Chordata; class Actinopteri; order Salmoniformes; family Salmonidae; genus Oncorhynchus; species Oncorhynchus clarkii. The sequence continues at coordinate 1,898,906 of NC_092164.1, forward strand.
AACGCTTCCTGGGGTTCACCAACTTTTATCACAGCTTTATCCGGAGTTACAGCACCCTGGCCTCCCCCCTGTCTGCACTCACCTCTACCAAGGTTAAGTTCACGTGGTCCTCTGTCGCTGACCGGGCGTTCCGGGACCTTAAACACAGCTTCACCACTGCTCCTATCCTGGTTCATCCTGACCCTTACCGTCAGTTCGTGGTGGAGGCCGATGCTTCGGATGGCGGAGTGGAGGCTGTCCTGTCCCAACGTTCTGCACTGGACCTTAAGCTGCATCCCTGCGCCCTCTTCTCCCACCGTCTCAACGCCACGGAGAGGTATAACGCTGTGGGGAATCGGGAGCTTCTCGCGGTGAAGATGGCGTTGGAGGAATTGAGGCAGTGGCTAGAAGTGGCGGAACATCCGTTCATTGTGTGGACCGACCACAAAAACCTGGAGTATCTCGGCGCCGCCATGCGCCTCAACTCCAGGCAAGCGAGATGGGCTTTCCTGTTTTCCCAGTTCAACTTTTCCCTCTACTACCGGCCGGGATCCAAGAACATCAAACCAGATGCCCTGTCTCACCGCTATAACACCACGGTTACCACCCCGGAGCCTGAGACCATCCTTCCCACTTCGTCCCTAGCGACGGCACTCAGCTGGGGTATAGGGAAACAGGTCCGGGAGGCGCAGCAGTCCCAGCCGAACCGTGGGCGGGGCGGGGAGGGGGGGGGGGAGATACCCGGATGTTTGTGCCTGATGCTGTCCACGCCGCAGTCCTGGAGTGGGCACATTCCTTAAGGCTTGCCTGTCACCCAGGCTCTCGTCAGACCCTGGCCTTCGTGCGACAACGCTTTTGGTGGCCTACTAAGGTTCCGGATGTTGCCGCGTTTATTGCTGCCTGCACGGTCTGCACACAGAAAAAGACACCTCAGCAAGCTCCGACTGGCCCCATATATCACTGGATTTTGTCAATGGTCTCCCCCGTCTGAGGGCAACACTGCCAACCTGGCTATGGTCGACCGGTTTTCCAAAGCCGCCCACTTCATTCCTCTCCCCAAACTACCCTCGGCTTATGGTGCAGAACATCTTTCGGATCCACGGACTCCCGGTGGACATCGTCTCCGACCGGGGTCCAACGTTCTCATTCTGATTCTGGAAGGCGTTCTACACGCTCTTTGGGTCTTCGGCCAGCCTGTCCTCCGGATTCCACCCCCAGTCTAACGGCCAGTCGGAGCGAGCCAACCAGGACTTAGAATTGGCAGGGGGGGGGGAGGTAGCCTGGTGGTTAGAGGGGGGGGGGGGGGCTGTAAGATAATCAGGAAAAACAACTTGTGTGTCAAAAGACCCCAAATTTGATTTAACTCCATGCTGTCATTAGAATGAATGGACTGTTGATTTAACTCCATACTGTCATTATAATGAATGGACTGTTGATTTAACTCCATACTGTCATTATAATGAATGGACTGTTGATTTAACTCCATACTGTCATTATAATGAATGGACTGTTGATTTAACTCCATGTTGTCATTATAATGAATGGACTGTTGATTTAACTCAATGCTGTCATTATAATGAATGGACTGTTGATTTAACTCCATGTTGTCATTATAATGAATGGACTGTTGATTTAACTCCATGTTGTCATTATAATGAATGGACTGTTGATTTAACTCCATGTTGTCATTATAATGAATGGACTGTTGATTTAACTCCATGTTGTCATTATAATGAATGGACTGTTGATTTAACTCCATGTTGTCATTATAATGAATGGACTGTTGATTTAACTCCATGTTGTCATTATAATGAATGGACTGTTGATTTAACTCCATGCTGTCATTATAATGAATGGACTGTTGATTTAACTCCATGCTGTCATTAGAATGAATGGACTGTTGATTTAACTCCATACTGTCATTACAATGAATGGACTGTTGATTTAACTCCATACTGTCATTACTGAAGGTTTTTGACTCCTCCCATGTCTTTTCTTTAAGGCCAGTTGAGGTTAACAAATATATCCCATAATGCCGTTGATATAATAGACTCCTAATGGAGACAGACAGTTGGGGTGATTTCAGGTACATTGTGTTATCTATCTAACTCCCTTCTACATAAAAGAGAATGTTCACAGTATTTGAACTATGGCCTCTGGGATGTTTAACATGTTTACGCTACCAAACACACAGAAACACTCTTTTTTGAATCAAAAGGAATGAGAAATGTATCAAAGACCCTTGAATTTAGTCACAGGCAATGAACATCTTCTTAAGCATTGAAATGGAAAGAGATTATATGATATATCATAACGAAGTAGCCAACCCAAAACCGCTCTAGCAAGGAGCAGAAGAGGTGAGTCATTTAGTTTGATTTTAAGATTATACTACCATCTCAGGACAGATGGCATTGCATTACGAAAGGTCATTTCATTACGGAAGGTGATTTGGAAACAGCATAGTTTGATTCCAGTGTTCTCGTGTACTAGTTTTACCCTAGCCTGGTCCCAGATTGGTTTGTGCGCCCCTGCTTTGAAGCAGGCTGTAGTTCTACTCTATTAATCAGTCTATAGATAAGACTCTCTTGGCTTTGAACCAGGCTGTAGTTCTACGCTGTACTTAACCAGTCTATAGATAAGACTCTCTTGGCTTTGAACCAGGCTGTAGTTCTACCCTACGAAGCAGTCTGTTGAGAAGAGATCTCTCCTCTTTCTCTTGGCTTTGAACCAGGCTGTAGTTCTACCATATTAAGCAGACTGTTGATAAGAGTCCTCTCCTCTCTCTCTTGGCTTTGAACCAGGCTGTAGTTCTACCCCATGAAGCAGTTCATTTATAAGAGATCTCTCCTCTCTCTCTTGGCTTTGAACCAGGCTATAGTTCTATCCTATTAAGAAGTCTGTTGATAAGAGTCCTCTCCTCTTCTCCTCCTAATAGTAAGTCACTGTCTCCGTCTCAAATGGCTGCCATTGGGATGCAGCCCCCGGATTCTCCATGTCATTTGAATGTATCACACCATTTTATAATGACCTCTAATTAACTCTGATCCATTTAGGACGTTATTAGCAGAAAGGGAAACGATGGCTTCGTCCTCTAAACTAAAGAGTTGGGAGACCAGCAGCTCGCTGTCCCGAGCACCAGGCAAAAGCACTTCAACGTCTTTGATGTCGGTTCAAAATGTCAGGGATTACACTTGTAGAACTATTTCTAGTGAGTTCAAATGAGATGAAGGAAATGGTTGAATGACCTTTAAACTTTGAGATTGACTTATAGTGGGCGCCACCACTGCATCGGGGAGTAGCACACGTCCCACAATGCAGCATCAATCCTAACCATCTCTTAAACAGTGATCCACAGGCCTCACAGATTAGAGTCGATCCGTCAGGCTCCAGCAAATGCTGCACAAGCACACTAAAATGGATTTTCATCAACATTGAAGAGGGGTTCAAACACAGGTTGGGTAACAACGAAGAGCTTCCATCCCACAGGAGACATACATCCTGTTATACCACCAGACAGGAGACATACATCCTGTTATACCACCAGACAGGAGACATACATCCTGTTATACCACCAGACAGGAGACATACATCCTGTTATACCACCATACAGGAGACATACATCCTGTTATACTACCAGACAGGAGACATACATCCTGTTATACCACCAGACAGGAGACATACATCCTGTTATACTACCAGACAGACATATATCCTGTTATACCACCAGACAGGAGACATACATCCTGTTATACTACCAGACAGGAGACATACATCATGTTATACTACCAGACAGGAGACATACATCATGTTATACTACCAGACAGGAGACATACATCCTGTTATACTACCAGACAGGAGACATACATCCTGTTATACTCCCAGACAGGAGACATACATCCTGTTATACCACCAGACAGGAGACATACATTCTGTTATACTACCAGACAGGAGACATACATCCTGTTATACCACCAGACAGGAGACATACATCCTGTTATACCACCAGACAGGAGACATACATTCTGTTATACCACCAGACAGGAGACATACATCCTGTTATACTCCTAGACAGGAGACATACATCCTGTTATACTACCAGACAGGAGACTTACATCCTGTTATACTACCAGACAGGAGACATACATCCTGTTATACCATCCCACAGGAGACATACATCCTGTTATACTACCAGACAGGTGACATACATCCTGTTATACTACCAGACAGGAGACATACATCCTGTTATACTACCAGACAGGAGACATACATCATGTTATACTACCAGACAGGAGACATACATCCTGTTATACTACCAGACAGGAGACATACATCCTGTTATACCACCAGACAGGAGACATACATCCTGTTATACCATCCCACAGGAGACATACATCCTGTTATACCACCAGAAAGGAGACATACATCCTGTTATACCACCAGACAGGAGATATACATCCTGTTATACTCCCAGACATACATCCTGTTATACCACCAGACAGGAGACATACATCCTGTTATACTACCAGACAGGAGACATACATCCTGTTATACTCCCAGACATACATCCTGTTATACCACCATACAGGAGACATACATCCTGTTATACTACCAGACAGGAGACATACATCCTGTTATACCACCAGACAGGAGACATACATCCTGTTATACCGCCAGACATACATCCTGTTATACCACCAGACATACATCCTGTTATACCACCAGACATACATCTTGTTATACCACCAGACATACATCCTGTTATACCACCAGACATACATCCTGTTATACCACCAGACATACATCCTGTTATACCACCAGACATACATCCTGTTATACTACCAGACAGGAGACATACATCCTGTTATACTACCAGACAGGAGACATACATCCTGTTATACTACCAGACATACATCCTGTTATACTACCAGACATACATCCTGTTATACTACCAGACATACATCCTGTTATACCACCAGACAGGAGACATACATCCTGTTATACTACCAGACAGGAGACATACATCCTGTTATACTCCCAGACATACATCCTGTTATACCACCAGACAGGAGACATACATCCTGTTATACTACCAGACAGGAGACATACATCCTGTTATACCACCAGACAGGAGACATACATCCTGTTATACTACCAGTCAGGAGACATACATCCTGTTATACCACCAGACAGGAGACACACATCCTGTTATACTCCCAGACAGGAGACATACATCCTGTTATACTACCAGACAGGAGACAAACATCCTGTTATACCACCAGACAGGAGACATACATCCTGTTATACTCCCAGACAGGAGACAAACATCCTGTTATACCACCAGACAGGAGACATACATCCTGTTATACTCCCAGACAGGAGACAAACATCCTGTTATACCACCAGACAGGAGACATACATCCTGATATACCACCAGACAGGAGACACACATCCCCTGTCTCTCTCCATGTCTCTCCCCTGCCTCCTCCCATGTCTCTCCCCTGTCTCCTCCCATGTCTCTCCCCTGTCTCCTCCCCTGTCTCTCCCCTGTCTCCTCCCATGTCTCTCCCCTGTCTCTCTCCATGTCTCTCCCCTGTCTCTCTCCATGTCTCTCCCCTATCTCCTCCCCTGTCTCCTCCCATGTCTCTCCCCTGTCTCCTCCCATGTCTCTCCCCTGTCTCCTCACATGTCTCTCCCCTGTCTCCTCCCCTGTCTCTACCCTGTCTCCTCCCATGTCTCTCCCCTGTCTCCTCCCATGTCTCTCCCCAGTCTCTTCCCATGTCTCTCCCGTGTCTCCTCCAATGTCTCTCCCCTGTCTCCTCCCATGTCTCTCCACAGCCTCTCCCCTGTCTCTTCACATGTCTCTCCCGTGTCTCCTCCCATGTCTCTCCCCAGCCTCTCCCCTGTCTCTCCCCTGTCTCCTCCCATGTCTCTCCCCTGTCTCCTCCCATGTCTCTCCCCTGTCTCCTCCCATGTCTCTCCCCTGTCTCTCTCCATGTCTCTCCCCTGTCTCCTCCCATGTCTCTCCCCTGTCTCCTCCCATGTCTCTCCCCTGTCTCCTCCCATGTCTCTCCCCTGTCTCCTCCCATGTCTCTCCCCTGTCTCCTCCCATGTCTCTCCCCTGTCTCCTCCCCTGTCTCTCCCCTGTCTCCTCTCATGTCTCTCCTCTATCTCCTCCCATGTCTCTCTCCTGTCTCCTATCATGTCTCTCCCGTCTCCTCCCCTGTCTCTCCCCTGTCTCCTCCAATATCTCTCCCCTGTCTCCTCCCATGTCTCTCCCCAACCTCTCCCCTGTCTCCTCCCATGTCTCTCCCCAGCCTCTCCCCTGTCTCCTCCCATGTCTCTCCCCAGTCTCTCCCCTGTCTCCTCCAATGTCTCTCCCCTGTCTCCTCCTCTAAATAAGCCCAGTTTGACTTCCCCCCCCCCCCCACACACACACACACACACACACACACACACACAATATTGTGTATTTCCATAACCTTCCTCTGTCAGCTGAGAACTAGCAGAGGCTATAAATATGGCCGACGGGCTGGCAACACAGCTATATATCCTGGATCAAATATACAAATGTGTTTTATGGAGGTCAACAACCAGCCGTCCGTTTCCCGGCTCAGAGCGCCGGAACATAACTTTACCTCAAGGTTATTTCCCTTTTGCTCGCTGTGTTAGTGAAACCTGTTTAAAAGGCTGGCCAAATTATTTACTCTCATTCCTGACACTATTCATGTCTCCTTTTTTTTCTGGGAGAGAGAGAGAGGGGTGGGGGGGGGGTGTCTAGCTTACCATCACCTCTCTTTCTGTCTCTGTCTCTCTCACTCTTTCTCCCTGTCCAGCGACAGTACCCAACCCGGAGTCTCCAGCGACGGTCCCCAGCCCGGATCTCCAGCGACGGTCCCGGCCCTGGGTCTCCAGCGACGGTCTCCAGCCCGGAGTCTCCAGCGACGGTCCCCAGCCCGGGTCTCCAGCGACAGTCTCCAGCCCGGGGTCTCCAGCGACGGTCTCCAGCCCGGGGTCTCCAGCGACGGTCCCCAGCCCGGTGTCTCCAGCGACAGTCTCCAGCCCGGGGTCTCCAGCGACGGTCCCCAGCCCGGGTCTCCAGCGACGGTCCCGGCCCGGGGTCTCCAGCCCGGGGTCTTCAGCCCGGGTCTCCAGCGACGGTCCCAGCCCGGGGTCTCCAGCGACGGTCCCCAGCCCGGGGTCTCCAGCGACGATCCCCAGTCCAGAGCCTCCGGCGATGAGCCACGGTTCAGCTCAACAAAGGTGGAGGGACCAGTGTAATGAAGGGGGGCGGCGTCCAGAAGCAGAGACGCCAACGAGGGTAGATGCCCACCCGAACCCTCCCCTATAAGTTCAGGTTTGCGGTCGGGAGTCCGCACCTTTGGAGGGGGGGGGGGTACTGTCACACCCTGACCTTAGTTATCTTTGTTTTCTTTATTATTTTGGTCAAGTCAGGGTGTGACTAGGGTGGGTATGTCAGTTTTTGTATTGTCTAGGGGGTTTTGTAAGTCTAGGTATATGTAGTTCTATGGTGGACTGAAATGGTTCCCAATCAGAGGCAGCTGTTTATCGTTGTCTCTGATTGGGGACCATATTTAGGTAGCCATATTCCTTGGGTATTTTGTGGGTTCTTATTCTATGTTTAGTTGCCTGTCTGCACTACGCCATATTAGCTTCGCAGTTCGTTTTGTTGTTTTGTTCAGTGTTCATTCGTTAAATAAAGAATAATGTACGCTGACCACGCTGCGCCTTGGTCTCCTCCGTACAACGAACGTGACAGATCTGTGTAATGTACGCTGACCACGCTGCGCCTTGGTCTCCTCCATACAACGAACGTGACAGATCTGTGTAATGTACGCTGACCACGCTGCGCCTTGGTCTCCTCCGTACAACGAACGTGACAGATCTGTGTAATGTACACTGACCACGCTGCGCCTTGGTCTCCTCCATACAACGAACGTGACAGATCTGTGTAATGTACGCTGACCACGCTGCTCCTTGGTCTCCTCCGTCCAACGAACGTGACAGATCTGTGTAATGTACGCTGACCACGCTGCTCCTTGGTCTCCTCCGTACAACGAACGTGACAGATCTGTGTAATGTACGCTGACCATGCTGCTCCTTGGTCTCCTCCGTACAACGAACGTGACAGATCTGTGTAATGTACGCTGACCACGCTGCTCCTTGGTCTCCTCCGTACAACGAACGTGACAGATCTGTGTAATGTACGTTGACCACGCTGCTCCTTGGTCTCCTCCATACAACGAACGTGACAGATCTGTGTAATGTACGCTGACCACGCTGCACCTTGGTCTCCTCCGTACAACGAACGTGACAGATCTGTGTAATGTACGCTGACCACGCTGCTCCTTGGTCTCCTCCGTACAACGAACGTGACAGATCTGTGTAATGTACGCTGACCACGCTGCACCTTGGTCTCCTCCGTACAACGAACGTGACAGATCTGTGTAATGTACACTGACCACGCTGCACCTTGGTCTCCTCCGTACAACGAACGTGACAGATCTGTGTAATGTACGCTGACCACGCTGCACCTTGGTCTCCTCCGTACAACGAACGTGACAGATCTGTGTAATCTGAGGGAAATATGTGTCTCTAATATGGTCATACATTGGACAGGAGGTTAGGAAGTGCAGTTGCTCTCTGTCTCTCTCTCTTTCTCTCTCTGACCCCATCTCTCTTGGTCTCTCTCTCTTTCTCTCTCTGACCCCCTCTCTCTTGGTCTCTCTCGCTTTCTCTCTCTGACCCCCTCTCTCTTGGTCTCTCTACCCCCTCTCTCTTGGTCTCTCTCTCTTTCTCTCTCTGACCCCCTCTCTCTTGGTCTCTCTCTCTTTCTCCCCCTGACCCCCTCTCTCTCGGTCTCTCTTTCGTTCTCTTTCTGACCCCCTCTCTCTTGGTCTCTCTCTCTTTCTCCCCCTCTGTCCCCCTCTCTCTTGGTTTCTCTCTCTTTCTCTCTCTGACCCCCTCTCTCTTGGTCTCTCTCTCTTTCTCTCTCTGACCGCCTCTCTCTTGGTCTCTCTCTCTTTCTCCCCCTGACCCCCTCTCTCTTGGTCTCTCTCCCTTTCTCTCTCTGACTCCCTATCCCTTGGTCTCTCGCTCTTTCTCTCTCTGACTGCCTCTCTCTTGGTCTCTCTCTCTTTCTCTCTTTGACCCCCTCTCTCTTGGTCTCTCTCTCTTTCTCTCTCTGACCCCCTCTCTCTTGGTCTCTCTCTCTTTCTCTCTCTGACCCCCTCTCTCTTGGTCTCTCTCTCTCTTTCTCTCTGACCCGCTCTCTCTTGGTCTCTCTCTCTTTCTCTCTCTGACCCCCTCTCTCTTGGTCTCTCTCTCTTTCTCTCTCTGACCCCCTCTCTCTTTCTCTCTCTGACCCCCTCTCTCTTGGTCTCTCTCTCTTTCTCTCTCTGACCCCCTCTCTCTTGGTCTCTCTTTTTCTCTCTGACCCGCTCGCTCTTGGTCTCTCTCTCTTTCTCTCTCTGTCCCCCTCTCTCTTGGTCTCTCTTTCTCCCCCTCTGACCCCCTCTCTCTTGGTCTCTCTCTCTTTCTCTCTCTGACACCCTGTCTCTTGGTCTCTCTTTCTCCCCCTCTGTCCCCCTCTCTCTTGGTCTCTCTCTCTTTCTCCCCCTCTGAACCCCTCTCTCTTGGTCTCTCTCTCTTTCTCCCCCTCTGAACCCCTCTCTCTTGGTCTCTCTCTCTTTCTCCCCCTCTGTCCCTCTCCTCCTCTGTCCAACTGTTTCCTTCTGTAGAGGGAATGTAACCTGACAGAGTGATGCTTTCTTTAAGTCTGGGTCTATGTTGTGTATGCTGCATGTTCCTGTCAGATTGACGTTATTGATCCGGATGGATGTACGCAATTCAAACCAAGAAGTCACTTTTCATCTTTCTGTTTAGCATGTCGAGACAAGGGACACAACGTTGTATTTTTTCATTTTTGTTGTTGTTGTTGTTGATGAAACACTGTTTCCCAATGAAAAGCCTCTCCAATGTCAGTGCTGGGCCTTAACAAGAGGAATGTCATCATCTGTGAGTTACAGAGGAGAGAGAGAGGCTGTGGTGTGACTGTGGGTCTATGGAGGAGCAGAACACACTAAGACAGTGTCCCAAATGGCACCATATTCCCAATTTAGGGCACTACTTTTTACAGGGCCTGTAGGGTTAGTAGTGCACTACTTTTGACCAGGGTCTATGGAAGGAAAGGTGGGGTCATTTGGGACACAAACCCAAAACACTCAACCCCGCAAAAACCACTTGAGCCTATCGAGACTAAACGATGCTTTGAATATGACGATGATAGTAGACCTGCTGTGGGTGACCAGTCTTAATATCAGAATAATAGACCTACTGGGGGTGACCAGTCTTAATATCAGAATAATAGACCTGCTGGGGGTGACCAGTCTTAATAATATCAGTACATCTAGCAGACCAGCAGAGTCTAAAGAGTAATGAAATAATGTGTTCTATTGTAAAGGATTGGAGCGAACTACACCGTGTTACACTGAGCTGATGCTATAGTGGGATCATATAACTAAGACCCCTTCTCGACATAAATGATCTACAAGGCTATTCACAATGATCTACAAGGCTATTCACAACGATCTACAAGGCTATTCATAATGATTTACAAGACTATTCACAATGATCTACAAGGCTATTCACAATGACCTACAAGGCTATTCACAATGATCTACAAGGCTTTTCACAATGATCTACAAGGCAATTCACAATGATCTACATTTTATTCACAATGATCTACAAGGCTATTCACAATGATCTACAAGGCTATTCACAATGATCTACAAGGTTATTCACAATGATCTACAAGGCTATTCACAATGATCTACAAGGCTTTTCACAATGATCTACAAGGCTATTCACAATGATCTACAAGGTTATTCACAATGATCTACAAGGCTATTCACAATAATCTACAAAGCTATTCACAACGATCTACAAGGCTATTCACAATGATCTACAAGGCTATTCACAATGATCTACAAGGGTATTCACAATGATCTACAAGGGTATTCACAATGATCTACAAGGCTATTCACAATGACCTACAAGGTTATTCACAATGATCTACAAGGCTATTCACAATGATCTACAAGGTTATTCACAATGATCTACAAGGGTATTCACAATGATCTACAAGGCTATTCACAATGATCTACAAGGGTATTCACAATGATCTACAAGGCTATTGATAATTTTCAACAAGGCTATTGATAATGATCTACTAGGCTATTGATATTGATCTACTACGCTATTGATAATGATCTACTAGGCTATTCACAATGATCTACAAGTCTATTCATACTTTTCAACAAGGCTATTGATAATGATCTACAAGGCTATTGATAATGATCTACAAAGCTATTGATATTGATCTACAAAGCTATTGATAATGATCTACTAGGCTATTCACAATGATCTACAAGGCTATTCGCAATGATCTACAAGGCTATTCATACTTTTCAACAAGGCTATTGATAATGAACTACAAGGCTATTGATAATGAACTACAAGGCTATTGATAGTGATCTACAAGGCTATTCACAATGATCTACGTGGCTATTTACAATGATCTACAAGGCTATTGACATTGATCTACAAGGCTATTCATATTGATCTACAAGGCTAAACTGATCCTAGATGAGCATTCGTACTCTGAAACATTTTCTGAATGCAAATGCTAGACCAAGTTAGAGCTGTTCATTTATTAACCTGATCGGAAATCCCTCATCGCACAGAACAATTTTCATTCATTTATGATTGCATTTATGATAATCATTAGTATACTAATTCCACAGACACAATCTGGAGGGTGAAGCAGACATGGTTTTTAATGATTCATAGAAATCGTCAATGATAAGGTGAAGTAGATGTGGTTTAAAGTTTATGCAACAGCTGTTTTTAACCTTCAAAAGAGCAAACTGTCACACTAGGGACATCACTCCTACTCCCTACACAGGGAGTAGGAGTGATACAGAGAGAGAGAGAGAGAGAATGAGGGGAAGAGAGAGAATGAGGGGGTAGAGAGAGAATGAGGGGGTAGAGAGAGTGAGAGCTAGAGAGAGAGTGAGAAAGAGAAGGGAGAGAGAGAGAGAGAGAGAGAGAGAGCGAGAGAGAGAGAGAGGAGGGGTGAGAGAGAGAGAGAGAGAGAGAGAGGGAGGAGGGGTGAGAGAGTACATAACATATTGTGTAGTACGTTTGACCAAGGCAATACACAATTTAGTAGATTAGAAAATGATCTCTCTATGGGGTAAATTTAGACACCTTATTGTCGTGATCACAACGTAGACACGTAGTCTAACAGCAGGGGATGAGCATAGAGAATAATATGTGTTCACACAAGCTATTATGCTGTATGTATTAGTCATTTCCCAACACAAGAGTAAACCAGCCATCTGTCTCGCGGAGACAGTGATTCATTGGGATGTATGTGGGACAGCTAGTATGTGAGAAAACATGTGGGCCAACTCTAATCTGTATCAATCAATTCCCCCATTCCAGTGTTCATTGCCCAGTCCATAAACTTACTGTACATACCAGCTAAATGATCTGTTCTATTGTGAGAGAAAGAGAGAGAGAGAGAGAGAGAGAGAGAGAGAGAGAGAGAGAGAGGCAGAGACAGAGAGAGAGACAGAGAGAGAGAGAGAGAGAGACAGAGAGAGAGAGACAGAGAGAGAGAGAGAGAGGGGGGGTGGGCGGAGAGGGAGAGGGAGAGGGGGACAGAAAGAGAGAGAGAGAGAGAGAGAGAGAGAGAGAGGGGGGGGGGGCGGAGAGGGAGAGGGAGAGGGGGACGGAGAGAGAGAGGGAGAGAGAGAGAGAGAGAGAGAGAGAGGGAGAGAGAGAGAGGGGGAGAGGGAGAGGGAGAGGGAGCGGGAGAGGGAGAGACGGGGTGAGAGGGAGAGATGGGGTGAGCTGCAAGAGAGACTCATTGCTGTATTTGTAGACAGAGCCTCCTGGTGCACAGTGTGTTGGTCCCAGCGGTATCCTGTCATTTGGAGCGAGACACCTGACCCTTCCCTCCCACTGAAGCCCTGAAGATTGCTGTGCACTTTACTGGAAGTAAATCACAGTGAACGTGCTTGTCTGTTCCGCTGGCCCTTAACAAGGTCTGTGTGGCTGCGGTCAGCTGGCTGTAAACCGCTGCTAGGAACATGATTTAGTCTCAGAGAAGCACTTAAGACATTGTGTGAAAGGACAGATGTCACCCACAGCTCTCCTACTGTAGGTGGTGTGGAAGCAGGACCATGGTGATCCACAGAGACACACACAGCTCTCCTACTGTAGGTGGTGTGGTAGTAGGACCATGGTGATCCACAGAGACACCCACAGCTCTCCTACTGTAGGTGGTGTGGTAGTAGGACCATGGTGATCCACAGAGACACCCACAGCTCTCCTACTGTAGGTGGTGTGGAAGCAGGACCATGGTGATCCACAGAGACACCCACAGCTCTCCTACTGTAGGTGGTGTGGTAGTAGGACCATGGTGATCCACAGAGACACCCACAGCTCTCCTACTGTAGGTGGTGTGGTAGTAGGACCATGGTGATCCACAGAGACACCCACAGCTCTCCTACTGTAGGTGGTGTGGAAGTAGACCATGGTGATCCACAGAGACACACACAGCTCTCCTACTGTAGGTGGTGTGGAAGTAGGACCATGGTGATCCACAGAGACACCCACAGATCTCCTACTGTAGGTGGTGTGGAAGTAGGACCATGGTGATCCACAGAGACACCCACAGCTCTCCTACTGTAGGTGGTGTGGAAGTAGACCATGGTGATCCACAGAGACACACACAGCTCTCCTACTGTAGGTGGTGTGGAAGTAGACCATGGAGATCCACAGAGACACACACAGACACAGAACACACACACAGACACAGTACACACACAGAGATACAGTACACACACAGAGATACAGTACACAAACATATGCAACACATATAATTTAACTGAAGGTAAACATTCAGAAGAAAAATCCATTACATATTTCAAATCTATTCTAAAATAAGAAGGATATGTCCCTTATATATAGCGTGCTCTCTCTCGTAGAGGGGGGGGGGGGGGAGTCGGCTGTTTTATGGGCAGTCGTAAAATACGCTGCCTCTCTGCTCTGTAGTGTTCGAGATTGGAATGTAAAATGTGGATCACAGAGAGACACAGATTGGAATGTGAACTGTGGATCACAGAGAGACACAGATTGGAATGTAAACTGTGGAACACAGAGAGACACAGATTGGAATGTAAACTGTGGAACACAGAGAGACACAGATTGGAATGTAAACTGTAGAACACAGAGAGACACAGATTGGAATGTAAACTGTGGATCACAGAGAGACACAGATTGGAATGTAAACTGTGGAACACAGAGAGACACAGATTGGAATGTAAACTGTAGAACACAGAGAGACACAGATTGGAATGTAAACTGTGGAACACAGAGAGACACAGTTTGGAATGTAAACTGTAGAACACAGAGAGACACAGATTGGAATGTAAACTGTGGACCACAGAGAGACACAGATTGGAATGTAAACTGTAGAACACAGAGAGACACAGATTGGAATGTAAACTGTAGAACACAGAGAGACACAGATTGGAATGTAAACTGTGGACCACAGAGAGACACAGATTGGAATGTAAACTGTAGAACACAGAGAGACACAGATTGGAATGTAAACTGTGGAACACAGAGAGACACAGATTGGAATGTAAACTGTGGAACACAGAGAGACACAGATTGGAATGTAAACTGTGGATCACAGAGAGACACAGATTGGAATGTAAACTGTGGAACACAGAGAGACACAGATTGGAATGTAAACTGTGGATCACAGAGAGACACAGATTGGAATGTAAACTGTGGAACACAGAGAGACACAGATTGGAATGTAAACTGTGGAACACAGAGAGACACAGATTGGAATGTAAACTGTGGAACACAGAGAGACACAGATTGGAATGTAAACTGTGGAACACAGAGAGACACATGGACAATCAAAAGTTTGAAAAATTCTACAATATTAATATTTTTTGAGAATGTGGGAATGGTCCGTGGGTATTTAAAGAACAATCCTGTCGAAGTTGTTTCATTTGGTGACCTCATGGTGACCTCATGGTGACCTCATGGTGACCTCATGAAAGACGGGAGACCCACATGACTGTATCTCTGCTTGTGCACACTTTTCAATAATCAGATGTTCATCTAGATGTTGGATAAAATGAATGAGTAAATATGAAACTATTTGTGAAAAGATGTAATGTGATGTTAGCTTTCCAAATGAGAATTTTTCTTTATATAAAGGTTTTTTACCAAGTCAGTGGCCACGCCCACGTGAGCATAGACTTGGTCGGCGTCATGGAACGCCCCCTTCTTCCACACAGTATAAAACTAACTTCCTACACAATATACATTAAGTCAGAGAACACCGGGTCGGAGTCATGGAACGCCCCCTTCTTCCACAGAGTATAAAACTAACTTCCTACACAATATACATTAAGTCAGAGAACACCGGGTCGGCGTCAAGGAACGCCCCCTTCTTCCACAGAGTATAAAACTAACTTCCTACACAATATACATTAAGTCAGAGAACACCGGGTCGGAGTCATGGAACGCCCCCTTCTTCCACACAGTATAAAACTAACTTCCTACACAATATACATTAGGTCAAAGAACACCGGGTCGGAGTCATGGAACGCCCCCTTCTTCCACACAGTATAAAACTAACTTCCTACACAATATACATTAAGGCAGAGAACACCGGGTCGGAGTCCCCACGTTGGAATGGTTATAATTCTATAGGCCACTAGACCAGACAGCGTGCAGCGATGGCTACACGGCTGACAAACGGTTTAAAACTACAGACCACAAAACATGCAGCCGTAGCTACACGTGTAATGGTTAAGAACTACAGAGACCAGACAGCATGCAGCCGTAGCTACACGTGTAATGGTTAAGAACTACAGAGACCAGACAGCATGCAGCCGTAGCTACACGTGTAATGGTGAAGAACTACAGAGACCAGACAGCATGCAGCCGTAGCTACACGTGTAATGGTTAAGAACTACAGAGACCAGACAGCATGCAGCCGTAGCTACACGTGTAATGGTGAAGAACTACAGAGACCAGACAGCATGCAGCCGTAGCTACACGTGTAATGGTTAAGAACTACAGAGACCAGACAGCATGCAGCCGTAGCTACACGTGTAATGGTGAAGAACTACAGAGACCAGACAGCATGCAGCCGTAGCTACACGTGTAATGGTTAAGAACTACAGAGACCAGACAGCATGCAGCCGTAGCTACACGTGTAATGGTTAAGAACTACGGAGACCAGACATCATGCAGCCGTAGCCACACGTGTAATGGTGAAGAACTACAGAGACCAGACAGCATGCAGCCGTAGCTACACGTGTAATGGTTAAGAACTACAGAGACCAGACAGCATGCTGCCGTAGCTACACGTGTAATGGTGAAGAACTACAGAGACCAGACAGCATGCAGCCGTAGCTACACGTGTAATGGTGAAGAACTACAGAGACCAGACAGCATGCAGCCGTAGCTACACGTGTAATGGTGAAGAACTACAGAGACCAGACAGCATGCAGCCGTAGCTACACGTGTAATGGTGAAGAACTACAGAGACCAGACAGCATGCAGCCGTAGCTACACGTGTAATGGTGAAGAACTACAGAGACCAGACAGCATGCAGCCGTAGCTACACGTGTAATGGTTAAGAACTACAGAGACCATCAACGTGTAGCTTCGGCTTCACGGCTAGAAATGGTTAAGAACTACGGAGACCAGACAACGTGTAGCTTCGGCTACACGGCTAGAAATCGTTCAACTCTAAAACGTTGCCACGGAAATGTTGGTAGCCGAGGATGAAGAATACAGACAACCGCCGTAAACAGACACTTTTCTGTTGACTCTCTCCTTCAGATGGACCGGCGACCACAGAGACTTTTCTGTTGACTCTCTCCATCAGATGGACCAGTGACCACAGAGACTTCTCTGTTGACTCTCTCCATCAGATGGACCGGTGACCACAGAGACTTTTCTGTTGAATCTCTCCATCAGATGGACCGGCGACCACAGAGACTTTTCTGTTGACTCTCTCCATCAGATGGACCGGTGACCACAGAGACTTTTCTGTTGACTCTCTCCATCAGATAGACCAGTGACCACAGAGACTTTTCTGTTGACTCTCTCCATCAGATGGACCAGTGACCACAGAGACTTCTCTGTTGACTCTCTCCATCAGATGGACCAGTGACCACAGAGATTTTTCTGTTGACTCTCTCCATCAGATGGACCAGTGACCACAGAGACTTTTCTGTTGACTCTCTCCTTCAGATGGACCGGCGACCACAGAGACTTTTCTGTTGACTCTCTCCATCAGATGGACCAACGACCACAGAGACTTTTCTGTTGACTCTCTCCATCAGATGGACCGGTGACCACAGAGACTTTTCTGTTGACTCTCTCCATCAGATGGACCAGCGACCACAGAGACTTTTCTGTTGACTCTCTCCATCAGATGGACCAGTGACCACAGAGACGTTTCTGTTGACTCTCTCCATCACATGGACCAGTGACCACAGAGACTTTTCTGTTGACTCTCTCCATCAGATGGACCGGTGACCACAGAGACTTTTCTGTTGACTCTCTCCATCAGATGGACCAGTGACCACAGAGACTTTTCTGTTGACTCTCTCCATCAGATGGACCATTGACCACAGAGACTTCTCTGTTGACTCTCTCCATCAGATGGACCAGTGACCACAGAGACTTCTCTGTTGACTCTCTCCATCAGATGGACCAGTGACCACAGAGACTTTTCTGTTGACTCTCTCCATCAGATGGACCAGTGACCACAGAGACTTTTCTGTTGACTCTCTCCATCAGATGGACAGGCGACCACAGAGACTTCTCTGTTGACTCTCTCCATCAGATGGACCAGTGACCACCGAGACTTCTCTGTTGACTCTCTCCATCAGATGGACCAGTGACCACAGAGACTTTTCTGTTGACTCTCTCCATCAGATGGACCGGTGACCACAGAGACTTTTCTGTTGACTCTCTCCATCAGATGGACCAGTGACCACAGAGACTTTTCTGTTGACTCTCTCCATCAGATGGACTGTTGACTCTCTCCATCAGATGGACTGTTGACTCTCTCCATCAGATGGACTGTTGACTCTCTCCATCAGATGGACTGTTGACTCTCTCCATCAGATGGACTGTTGACTCTCTCCATCAGATGGACCAGTGACCACAGAGACTTTTCTGTTGACTCTCTCCATCAGATGGACCAGTGACCACAGAGACTTCTCTGTTGACTCTCTCCATCAGATGGACCGGCGACCACAGAGACTTCTCTGTTGACTCTCTCCATCAGATGGACCGGTGACCACAGAGACTTTTCTGTTGACTCTCTCCATCAGATGGACCGGCGACCACAGACACTTCTCTGTTGACTCTCTCCATCAGATGGACCAGTGACCACAGAGACTTTTCTGTTGACTCTCTCCATCAGATGGACCAGTGACCACAGAGACTTTTCTGTTGACTCTCTCCATCAGATGGACCAGTGACCACAGAGACTTTTCTGTTGACTCTCTCCATCAGATGGACCAGTGACCACAGAGACTTTTCTGTTGACTCTCTCCATCAGATGGACCAGTGACCACAGATACTTTTCTGTTGACTCTCGCCATCAGATAAACCAGTGACCACATAGAATTTTCTGTTGACTCTCTCCATCAGATGGACCAGCGACCACAGAGACTTTTCTGTTGACTCTCTCCATCAGATGGATCAGTGACCACAGAGACCTTTCTGTTGACTCTCTCCATCAGATGGACCAGTGACCACAGAGACTTCTCTGTTGACTCTCTCCATCAGATGGACTGTTGACTCTCTCCATCAGATGGACTGTTGACTCTCTCCATCAGATGGACTGTTGACTCTCTCCATCAGATGGACTGTTGACTCTCTCCATCAGATGGACTGTTGACTCTCTCCATCAGATGGACCAGTGACCACAGAGACTTTTCTGTTGACTCTCTCCATCAGATGGACCAGTGACCACAGATACTTTTCTGTTGACTCTCTCCATCAGATGGACCAGTGACCACAGAGACTTTTCTGTTGACTCTCTCCATCAGATGGACCAGTGACCACAGAGACTTTTCTGTTGACTCTCTCCATCAGATGGACCAGTGACCACAGAGACTTTTCTGTTGACTCTCTCCATCAGATGGACCAGTGACCACAGAGACTTTTCTGTTGACTCTCTCCATCAGATGGACCAGTGACCACAGAGACTTCTCTGTTGACTCTCTCCATCAGATGGACCAGTGACCACAGAGACTTTTCTGTTGACTCTCTCCATCAGATGGACCGGTGACCACAGAGACATTTCTGTTGACTCTCCATCAGTTGGACCAGCGACCACAGAGACTTTTCTGTTGACTCTCTCCATCAGATGGACCAGTGACCACAGAGACTTTTCTGTTGACTCTCTCCATCAGATGGACCAGTGACCACAGAGACTTTTCTGTTGACTCTCTCCATCAGATGGACCGTTGACCACAGAGACTTTTCTGTTGACTCTCTCCATCAGATGGACCAGTGACCACAGAGACTTCTCTGTTGACTCTCTCCATCAGATGGACCAGTGACCACAGAGACTTTTCTGTTGACTCTCTCCATCAGATGGACCAGTGACCACAGAGACTTTTCTGTTGACTCTCTCCATCAGATGGACCGGCGACCACAGAGACTTCTCTGTTGACTCTCTCCATCAGATGGACCAGTGACCACAGAGACTTCTCTGTTGACTCTCTACATCAGATGGACCAGTGACCACAGAGACTTTTCTGTTGACTCTCTCCATCAGATGGACCGGTGACCACAGATACTTTTCTGTTGACTCTCTCCATCAGATGGACCAGTGACCACAGAGACTTTTCTGTTGACTCTCTCCATCAGATGGACCAGTGACCACAGAGACTTCTCTGTTGACTTTCTCCATCAGATGGACCGGCGACCACAGAGACTTCTCTGTTGACTCTCTCCATCAGATGGACCGTTGACCACAGAGACTTTTCTGTTGACTCTCTCCATCAGATGGACCGGCGACCACAGACACTTCTCTGTTGACTCTCTCCATCAGATGTACCAGTGACCACAGAGACTTTTCTGTTGACTCTCTCCATCAGATGGACCAGTGACCACAGAGACTTTTCTGTTGACTCTCTCCATCAGATGGACCAGTGACCACAGAGACTTTTCTGTTGACTCTCTCCATCAGATGGACCAGTGACCACATAGACTTTTCTGTTGACTCTCTCCATCAGATGGACCAGTGACCACAGAGACTTTTCTGTTGACTCTCTCCATCAGATGGACCAGTGACCACAGAGACTTTTCTGTTGACTCTCTCCATCAGATGGACCAGTGACCACAGAGACTTTTCTGTTGACTCTCTCCATCAGATGGACCAGTGACCACAGAGACTTCTCTGTTGACTCTCTCCATCAGATGGACCAGTGACCACAGAGACTTTTCTGTTGACTCTCTCCATCAGATGGACCAGTGACCACAGAGACTTTTCTGTTGACTCTCTCCATCAGATGGACCAGTGACCACAGAGACTTCTCTGTTGACTCTCTCCATCAGATGGACCAGTGACCACAGAGACTTCTTTGTTGACTCTCTCCATCAGATGGACTGTTGACTCTCTCCATCAGATGGACTGTTGACTCTCTCCATCAGATGGACTGTTTGCTCTCTCCATCAGATGGACTGTTGACTCTCTCCATCAGATGGACTGTTGACTCTCTCCATCAGATGGACCAGTGACCACAGAGACTTTTCTGTTGACTCTCTCCATCAGATGGACCAGTGACCACAGAGACTTTTCTGTTGACTCTCTCCATCAGATGGACCAGTGACCACAGAGACTTTTCTGTTGACTCTCTCCATCAAATGGACCAGTGACCACAGAGACTTTTCTGTTGACTCTCTCCATCAGATGGACCAGTGACCACAGAGACTTCTCTGTTGACTCTCTCCATCAGATGGACCAGTGACCACAGAGACTTTTCTGTTGACTCTCTCCATCAGATGGACCAGTGACCACAGAGACTTTTCTGTTGACTCTCTCCATCAGATGGACCAGTGACCACAGAGACTTCTCTTTTGACTCTCTCCATCAGATGGACCAGTGACCACAGAGACTTTTCTTTTGACTCTCTCCATCAGATGGACCAGTGACCACAGAGACTTTTCTGTTGACTCTCTCCATCAGATGGACCGGTGACCACAGACACTTTTCTGTTGACTCTCTCCATCAGATGGACCAGTGACCACAGAGACTTCTCTGTTGACTCTCTCCATCAGATGGACTGGTGACCACAGACACTTTTCTGTTGACTCTCTCCAGCAGATGGACCGGTGACCACAGAGAGAGACAACAAGACATACACTCGTAAATATGTAAATTTCTTTTCAAATGAGCGGTTGTTCATATTCAAACTATTAGCAATTTCTTTGAGTGCAGTTATCAGCTATGAGTCTCCCGCTCTTCAGCGGGCCACACCCCGTTTTCCTTCGTCTACCAAGCCGTCACATCGGTTTCGTCCGCTAGGGACTTTTTCTGTGTATCATGTCGTTACCCATGTATGAACTAATTCTGTGTTTTTTCATGTATTCATGTGATTTGATGTTAGTTAGTAAATAAATAATTAAACCAATTTGTATATCTCTGATTCATGAGCTAGGCTACGGTTCGGGGTTTGCGACGTTCAGTAATGAAACAGATGAAAAATTCATTAATAAAGCGACTGTTTTGATAAGATGTGAAAATATCTGAAGAGTTATATTCAGGAAACAGAAACTCTGTAAACAACAGGCTCCCGTGGTGCCTCGACTTCCTGGTTCACTAGAGTCACATGATTAGTTCAATCGCCTAATTCAATTACACAAAGAGAATTGATTTGATAAAATACAGTCTTCACATTTTAATGATAGTCAACGACACGACAATCCTAATGACATATCATGGTGTTGTTGTTTATGGACAGGCTTGATCCTAATTACATATCTGTTGTTGTTGTTAATGGACAGGCTTGATCCTAATGACACATCTGTTGTTGTTGTTTATGGACAGGCTTGATCCTAATGACATAATGACATATCTGTTGTTGTTTATGGACAGGCTTGATCCTAATGACATAATGACATATCTGTTGTTCTTTATGGACAGTGGGTATTTCACCATCAGAGTAGACACCAGCTGCTCTCTCCCTTCCAGAATAAAAGGTGTGTCTGCCTCAAAATGAGAGACAGAGAGAGAGAGTTCACTTGAAAGGTGCAGAGGGTTTAGAAAGTGGAAATGTGTGGGTTGGGAACCGTATCGACCGGTCATTCCCTTCTCCTCCTCTCCGTCCTGAATTCTGAACATCCCCTGTATCCCAAATTACACCATATATTCCCTGTAATACACTATTTCTGACCAGGGCCCATATATGGAGGAATAGGGTCCCATTTGGGACGTCCCTCAGAATGCTAGGAGATGATCACAGCCTTGTCTTGCCCTCCCCTCTGGCTAGACAGGACTCTGCTCTCTGCAGAATAATGAAACAACTGGAACCTGAGACTACATATATATATATTCCTTTAGAAGATCTGAGCCTGTATTCAGAAAGTCTTCTTAGAGTAGGAATGCTGATCTAGGATCAGTTTTTTTCCTTTAATAATATAATGAATGGACAGTGGAGGATCTGGTCCTAGATCAGCGTGCTTTATGAATATGGGTCCTGGACAAGACCCACTGGTTAATTTAACTTCTTGAGAATACTTGACACGCAGACGTCCCAAGTATGCCCCTGGAAATGCAAATGCGCTACGCTAAATGCTAAATGTACTCGTTACAACTCAATCTTTGATCAAAATTCACAAGCAGGGTATTGAATTAAAGCTACACTCGTTGTGAACCTAGCCAGCGAGTCAGATTTTTAAAATGCTTTTCGGCGAAAGCATCAGAAGCTATTATCTGATAGCATGCACCCCCCAAAATGCCAGCTCGACACGTAAACAACAGATTTTGCGATAGCCGGCGCTACCCAAAACGCAGAAATAAAATATAAAACATTCATTACCTTAGACGAGCTTCTTTCTTGGCACTCCTATATGCCCCATAAACATCACTATTGGGTCTTTTTTTCGTTTAAATCGGTCCATATATACCCAAAATAGCTTTGTATGGAAGTTGTGTCATTCAGAAAAAATCATCGTTTTTAAACGCTGCGTAATTTTTTAAAATTAAAAAAGTCGACGATAAACTTTCACAAAACACTTCGAAATCCTTTTGTAATCCAACTTTAGGTATTAGTAAACGTTTATAATCTATCAAAATGATTACAGGGCGATGTCTCTTCAATAGGTCTTCACTTCAAAAACAATGCCGTCTGATCTCTCCCTCAACTGCATCCGGGTGAAGACTGGGAAAATGGAGGTCAGACAGAAGGATTTTCCAACAATTAATTCAATTGAAAATTAGGACAATGGCGCCATCGTGCGGAATTTGTATGAATTGCAGGCAGATTCCCATTAAATTCTGTTCTCTTTTAACAACTGGTGGAAGTGACTTATGGAAATTATTTTTTGCTTTCAGAGAGCAGTTTTTCTTGCGTTTTTCAATGAAACACACGATCTGTTATAGTCACAGCCGTGATTTAACCAGTTTTATAAACTTCAGAGTGTTTTCTATCCACACATACTAATCATATGCATATACTATATTCCTGGCATGAGTAGCAGGACGCTGAAAAGTTGCGCGATTTTTAACAGAATTTTCAAAAAAGGAGGGGGTAGAAGTAAGAGGTTTTAACCAGATTGTCTCAGCTAGGGACAATACAACCTGTTATGTAAATGGAGAAACACTGGGTTGTATGTAATGGAGAAACACTGGGTTGTATGTAATGGGGGAACACTGGGTTGTTTGTAATGGGGGAACACTGGGTTGTATGAAATGGAGAAACACTGGGTTGTATGTAATGGGGGAACACTGGGTTGTTTGTAATGGGGGAACACTGGGTTGTATGAAATGGAGAAACACTGGGTTGTATGTAATGGGGGAACACTGGGTTGTTTGTAATGGGGGAACACTGGGTTGTATGTAATGGGGGAACACTGGGTTGTTTGTAATGGGGGAACACTGGGTTGTTTGTAATGGGGGAACACTGAGTTGTATGTAATGGGGGAACACTGGGTTGTTTGTAATGGGGGAACACTGGGTTGTATGTAATGGGGGAACACTGGGTTGTGTGTAATGGGGGAACACTGGGTTGTTTGTAATGGGGGAACACTGGGTTGTTTGTAATGGGGGAACACTGGGTTGTATGTAATGGGGGAACACTGGGTTGTATGTAATGGGGGAACACTGGGTTGTGTGTAATGGGGGAACACTGGGTTGTTTGTAATGGGGGAACACTGGGTTGTTTGTAATGGGGGAACACTGGGTTGTATGTAATGGGGAACACTGGGTTGTTTGTAATGGGGGAACACTGGGTTGTATGTAATGGGGAACACTGGGTTGTTTGTAATGGGGGAACACTGGGTTGTTCGGGATTGTTATCTTCTAACATGGAGGTCCACTCTGTCTCTAGGTACTACTGCTTTCCTTCCTGCCTCTGTACCAATGTGGTCTTCCTTTCCAGCCCAGCCAATCAGTCCCTCTCTCTCAGGGCCTCATCATCCCTGATTGGTTGATATGGATCTCTACTGTAGGAAGAAGATTCTCAGAGCTGGGTATAATTGGCCTCAGGTGTACTGTACACTCAGTGTTAGTCACAGGGTTGGACAGAGTGAGTTTCTACTGGAGCTTTCACTGTCATTAGCATCAGGCTCAATGGCTTTTTGTCCTCTGTGAGTTGCCGTAGATTAGAAGTTACATCAATGCTGTATTGGTTTAAGCTGGACCAGTCAATAATTAGGAGATGGAGAGGTGTTGTCATTTGGTCCGGTTGGGTTTCTGTCTATACAGAAAGAGCTTACAGACTATTCACCGATTTGGAAGAAAATCAAATCAAATGATATTATATTATATTGTCACATGCACTGAATACAACAGGTGTAGTAGACCTCAACATGAAATACTTACTTACAAGCCCTTTAACCAACAATGCAGCTCAAGAAATAGAGTTGAGAAAATATTTACTAAATAAATGAACATTTAAAATATATATATATATATAAAATCATAAAGTAACACTGGGAAGACAGGACTCTGCTCTCTGCAGAATAATGAAACTCTTCAGGCTCCGTTGTTAGACCTGAAGACACCTGAACAAACGACCACGGCGCTTCCTGAGAACAGAAGTAATCGTTTGATCTGTATCATATCTACGTCTGGATACATTGTGAACACAGCAGCGTCTTGGGAATACATCCTCTCTACTGTAAGATGTATGCAGAGTACAACACTCCAATACCACGATTACATTGCATTACATTTCAATGCCCCCTGAACAGCCAATTAAATTATATTAGAAATTATAACGGTTTCACCAAAGTAATGTTAAGATTTTACACTAGAATAAAGTCAGGTATTAAAGCTCAGACAGAGACTACATCCCAAATGATACCCTATTCCCTACTTTAGACCAGAGCCCTATGGAACCCTATTCCCTATATAGTGCACTACTTTAGACCTGAGCCCTATAGAACCCTATTCCCTATATAGTGCACTACTTTAGACCAGAGCCCTATGGCACCCTATTCCCTTTTACAGTGCACTACTTTAGACCAGAGCCCTATAGAACCCTATTCCCTATATAGTGCACTACTTTAGACCAGAGCCCTATAGAACCCTATTCCCGATATAGTGCACTACTTTAGACCAGAGCCCTATGGTCCCTATTCCCTATATAGTGCACTACTTTAGACCAGAGCCCGATGGCACCCTATTCCCTATGTAGTGCACTACTTTAGACCAGAGCCCTATGGAACCCTATTCCCTATATAGTGCACTACTTTAGACCAGAGCCCTATGGTCCCTATTCCCTATATAGTGCACTACTTTAGACCAGAGCCCTATGGCACCACATTCCCTATATAGTGCACTACTTTAACCAGGGTCCTATGGGCCCTAGTGTACTATAGGAATAGGGAATAGGGTGCCATAGGGTTCTGGTCAAAAGTAGTGCACTATATATAGGGAATAGGGTGCCATAGGGCTCTGGTCAAAAGTAGTGCACTATATAGGGAATAGGGTGCTATTTAGGACTCAAGCCATAGTGTCACGTACTTAACCACGTCAATTCTGAAAATACTTCTCTGAGTTGTGGGATACTCCACTGAACCACGACCCTGGCATGCGGTAGGCAGGAGGCAGGAGGAAGGCAGGAGGCGGGCGGAAGGCAGGAGGCAGGAGGCGGAGGAAGGCAGGAGGTAGTCGGTAGGCAGGAGGCAGGCGGTAGAACGGTAACGGCTGCATGCTGTAGCGTAGCGGCGCCAGGTGTGGTGAAATCCCAGCGGGGGGAAACAGGTGTGTTTTCCTGTCTCTGATGCTCTACTCTTCCACGTCGATGAGATCCCTCAAATATCTGACAGGTAACATATGAGTGTAAGAGAATGATTATCGCCTTGAGAGGAGAATCACTACAAGTTGCTGAGATGGAGAATTGGAGACAGAGGTGGTAAGACAACGGAATCCATCAACGCTTAAGTGGCAAGGATACAAACATTTTATACATCTAAATGACAGCTCATGAAGACCGGTGTTTTCTTACAATCCATTTTTAGAGGACAAACATGGTGAAGGAAATGTAGAAAAGTTTGGAAACACTCTCAATGTGACTTCCCTGTTCATTAAAGAGAGAGGACACTCTCAATGTGACTTCCCTGTTCATTAAAGAGAGAGGACACTCTCAATGTGACTTCCCTGTTCATTAAAGAGAGAGGACACTCTCAATGTGACTTCCCTGTTCATTAAAGAGAGAGGACACTGTCAATGTGACTTCCCTGTTCATTAAAGAGAGAGGACACTCTCAATGTGACTTCCCTGTTCATTAAAGAGAGAGGACACTCTCAATGTGACTTCCCTGTTCATTAAAGAGAGAGGACACTCTCAATGTGACTTCCCTGTTCATTAAAGAGAGAGGACACTCTCAATGTGACTTCCCTGTTCATTAAAGAGAGAGGACACTGTCAATGTGACTTCCCTGTTCATCAAAGAGAGAGGACACTCTCAATGTGACTTCCCTGTTCATTAAAGAGAGAGGACACTCTCAATGTGACTTCCCTGTTCATTAAAGAGAGAGGACACTCTCAATGTGACTTCCCTGTTCATTAAAGAGAGAGGACACTCTCAATGTGACTTCCCTGTTCATTAAAGAGAGAGGACACTCTCAATGTGACTTCCCTGTTCATTAAAGGAGTTCATGTTGTTGTAGTGGTTTTCTTCATCTGGTTCTAATCTATAGTTTACTGTCCCATGAATGGCCAATGTGACATGTAGATGTAATCATGTATTTATTGTTATTTGTTTTGTTGTTGTATATGTATATACACACATAAACGTTCATACATATACACATACATACTTACAAATATATATATATATATATATATATACACACATACATACATACATATACAGATATATATATTTATATATATATATACACACACACACATACATACATATACATATATATATTTATATATATACACACACATACATACATATACACATATATTTGTATATATATATACACACACATACATACATACATACATACATACATACATACATACATATACACATATATATACGTAAACATTCATACGTACGTATACATACACATACACACACATATACATATATATATATATATATATATATATATATATATATATATATATATAAAAATATACACACACATATATATATATAAATATAAACACACATACATATATATATATATATAAATATAAACACACTTTTAGCATATCCCTTTATTATTTTCCCCAACCCCTACCCCCCTCCCCCATTAGGAGTAAACTAATAAACAATAACACTTAGGCTTCTACCGTCACTTTATACATACTATACACATGTTACAGACACAATCTATTTTACAATAGTTCTCTCTTGTTTGTTCTTAGTCCTTCCTCTATTTCTGATGTCCATCCAGTTTGATTTCTATTTGTAACTGTGCTATTTCACTAAAGTTATGAACATATATACATTTTACAGATCCCGTATGTTTTACATTGGTTATCTTGTTGTTATTAGTCCCACCCTTCAGCTCCATTCAACCCCTCCCATCTATCTCTTAACACCATCCAGTCCCACCCTTCAGCTCCATTCAACCCCTCCCATCTATCTCTTAACACCATCCATATTTGCCATATCAACTGTGCTGTGATGCTTCACAAAAGTACTGAACCTTTCCATTCTCATAGCTTCTACAGATCGTAAATTAAAGAAAACTAGCTAAAATAATTATTATATTATTGATTGATTGTGACTTTTCAAATCACCCAGTATTGTTATCTGCAGCGTTAGTTCTAGGCAAGTGTTGCAATTCTTCAGCCATTCCTGGACCTGTGACCCAAAACGAGCTACAAATGGACAGTACCAAAATAACTAATCTAATGACTCTGCCTCCTCACAGCAAAATCTGCAGAGCTGTGGAGATTGTATCCCCCATATATATAACATTTTATTGGTGGCAAGAATTTTGTATAATAATTTAAATAGAAGAATTTGAAGATTTGAATCAGATGTTATTTTGTGTGTCAATAAATAAAAACCATGTGCTATGGAATATATTTTGCAATTTATATGGCACAGCTGTCAATGTTTGGGTCCTTAAATGAAATTGGTACATGTTTTTTATCCATAACAATTTTCTTTAAACATTTACGGTCTTTAATGCAGGGACGACAGACAAGTTCCACACTTTTTCCCTCCTTCTACTCGCCTCTTCCGTTTTTTTGTAGTAATGCTGCAATTAGTTGGTTGTAATTTTGGGTAGAGCAGACATCTCCATATGTCTGTGTTTGCTGCATGTGTGACATAACTCCACCAGTCCTATGTATCATATCATTCATATTCATGTGTTTACAGTATGGACATTTAGGAGCCTCATTTTACCAGTGTTGTGGCAGCAAAAATAATCCTGCAGAAACAGGATTTATTAAAGGCTTATTCCATAACGTTTCTTGATTGGTGGTTAGGCTATTAGCTGGCCAAAAGTAGGCTACATGAAAGGTGCCATACTGTTAACATAACTGTGTGTTCCTGTGGGTTTTCATTGAGTTTCTGTACATCATGAAGCTCATTAGCATTGCTTGCGGTGCAGGACAATTCTCATGCAACAAAAGACTGATCCAATTAAGATCCTCCACCTGTAGGACAAAGACCTCGTTCAGACAGGGAGATAAAAAAGAGAGACAACAGAGAGAGAGAACAGAGAGAGAGAACAGAAAGAGAGAGAGAGATCAGAAAGAGAGAACAGGGAGAGAGAGAGAGAACAGAGAGAGAGAGAACAGAAAGAGAGAGAGAACAGAGAGAGAGAGAGAGAACAGAGAGAGAACAGAAAGAGAGAACAGAAAGAGAGAACAGAGAAAGAGAGAACAGAGAGAGAGAACAGAGAGAGAGAGAGAGAACAGAGAGAGAGAACAGAGAGAGAGAACAGAGAGAGAACAGAAAGAGAGAACAGAGAGAGAGAACAGAGAGAGAGAACAGAGAGAGAGAACAGAGAGAGAGAACAGAAAGAGAGAACAGAAAGAGAGAGAACAGAAAGAGAGAGAGAACAGAGAGAGAGAACAGAAAGAGAGAGAACAGAAAGAGAGAGAGAACAGAGAGAGAGAGAGAACAGAGAGAGAGAGAGAACAGAGAGAGAGAACAGAGAGAGAGAACAGGAAGCGAAACAGTGAGAGAACAGAGAGAAAGAGAACAGAGAGGAAAGAGAGAACAGAAAGAGAAAGAGAGAGAACAGAAAGAGAGAGAGAGAGAGAGAGCGAGAGAGAGAGAGAACAAAAAGAGAGAGCAGCTAGAGAGAGAGAGCAGAGAGAGAGAGAGCAGAGAGAGAGAGAGAGAGCAGATAGAGCAGACACCTTCCTCATCTAGGAGACTAATTTGGACTAGGGTCCATCGAGCTCTGGTCCAAGGACTAGTGGTTAGAGTGTTGGGCCAGTATCCGAAAGGTTGCTAGATCGTATCCCTGAGCTGACAAGATAAAAATCTGTCGTTCTGCCCCTGAACAAGGCAGTTAACCCACTGTTCCCTGGTAAAAATTGGTTCTTAACTGACTTGCCAAGTTAACTAAATCAGTAAAATAATAGGGCGCTGTTTAGGACACAGCCTAGATCTCCTCTCTTTTGTAACAATGACGAAGCAGAGACAGAGATAGCAGCTAGAATTTCTGTATCAGAGCACTGAAGCCTCTCTCTGCTTCCCACTGAACTCTAATATGATCTGTAGCAGACAGATCCCCAACACACAGACATTTATTGCAGTTCGGGCAGGACTTTTCAGACATGATGTTAAATCCCTACTGTGAATATAAATGATGAGAGATCATCATTTCAACGAGACTGAGACAGATAAAGACGTGTTATTATTTGATTTGATTTTACATATGGAGGAGTAGTAATCTGGGCTTTCTCTGTGACATTGGCTGAGTCCTGAATGGCACCCTATTGACCTGGGCCTATGGGCCTGGCCATAAGTAATGCACTGCATAGGGAAGAGGGTGCCTCTAGGGACACAGACACTCTGAATATGCCACGTCCTTGTCTGTGCTGTGCTTGGTCTTCTCCGATAGCCTTGGTGAGGATTTCAACTTAATCTCAGAGCCAGTTTCATTGTGATAAGAAATGAAATGGTTCTCCACAGAGGCCTTTCATGTTGATGACATGGAATACTGGAAGCACACACACACACACACACACACACACACACACACGCACTCACACGCACACACACACATAGTCACATAATCACACATAATCACACACACACAAAAAATAACACACACAAGCACATTCAGCGCCAACAGCAGGAGTCAGAAATGGGACAGACCAGACCAGAACAGACCAGACCAGAACAGAATAGACCAGACCAGACCAGAACAGACAGACAGAGACCAGAACAGACCAGAACAGACAGACAGAGACCAGAACAGACCAGAACAGACAGACAGAGACCAGACCAGAACAGACATACAGAGACCAGAACAGAACAAAACAGACCAGAACAGACCAGAACAGACAGAGACCAGAAAGACCAGAACAGAACAGACCAGAACAGACCAGAACAGACAGACAGAGACCAGACCAGACCAGACAGATCAGTCCTCCCTGTGTCCCTCTGATCAATCAGTACACAAGGCTGCACCATGCTACTGGCTGTTCAGTAAGGCTGTTCAGTAAGGCTGTTCAGTAAGGCTGTTCTCAACACCATGCTACTGGCTGTTCAGTAAGGCTGTTCAGTAAGGCTGTTCAGTAAGGCTGTTCAGTAAGGCTGTTCAGTAAGGCTGTTTAATAAGGCTGTTCAGCAAGGCTGTTCAGTAAGGCTGTTCAGTAAGGCTGTTCAATAAGGCGGTTCTCAACACCATGTTACTGGCTGTTCAATAAGGCTGTTCTCAATACCATGCTACTGGCTGTTCAGTAAGGCTGTCCTCAACACCATGCTACTGGCTGTTCAGTAAGGCTGTTCAGTAAGGCTGCGCAATAAGGCTGTTCAGCAAGGCTGTTCAGTAAGGCTGTTCAATAAGGCGGTTCTCAACACCATGTTACTGGCTGTTCAATAAGGCTGTTCTCAATACCATGCTACTGGCTGTTCAGTAAGGCTGTTCAGTAAGGCTGTTCAGTAAGGCTGTTCAGTAAGGCTGTTCAGTAAGACTGTCCTCAGCACCATGCTACTGGCTGTTCAGTAAGGCTGTTCAGTAAGGCTGTTCAGTAAGGCTGTTCAATAAGGCTGTTCAGCAAGGCTGTTCAGTAAGGCTGTTCAGTAAGGCTGTTCAATAAGGCGGTTCTCAACACCATGTTACTGGCTGTTCAGTAAGGCTGTCCTCAACACCATGCTACTGGCTGTTCAGTAAGGCTGTTCAGTAAGGCTGCGCAATAAGGCTGTTCAGCAAGGCTGTTCAATAAGGCGGTTCAATAAGGCGGTTCTCAACACCATGTTACTGGCTGTTCAATAAGGCTGTTCTCAATACCATGCTACTGGCTGTTCAGTAAGGCTGTCCTCAACACCATGCTACTGGCTGTTCAGTAAGGCTGTTCAGTAAGGCTGCGCAATAAGGCTGTTCAGCAAGGCTGTTCAGTAAGGCTGTTCAATAAGGCGGTTCTCAACACCATGTTACTGGCTGTTCAATAAGGCTGTTCTCAATACCATGCTACTGGCTGTTCAGTAAGGCTGTTCAGTAAGGCTGTTCAGTAAGGCTGTTCAGTAAGACTGTCCTCAGCACCATGCTACTGGCTGTTCAGTAAGGCTGTTCAGTAAGGCTGTTCAGTAAGGCTGTTCAATAAGGCTGTTCAGCAAGGCTGTTCAGTAAGGCTGTTCAGTAAGGCTGTTCAATAAGGCGGTTCTCAACACCATGTTACTGGCTGTTCAGTAAGGCTGTCCTCAACACCATGCTACTGGCTGTTCAGTAAGGCTGTTCAGTAAGGCTGCGCAATAAGGCTGTTCAGCAAGGCTGTTCAGTAAGGCGGTTCTCAACACCATGTTACTGGCTGTTCAAT
>NC_092164.1:1936677-1946677 GCF_045791955.1 Oncorhynchus clarkii lewisi
AGGCAAAGAGCGGCTATTTGAAGAATCTCAAATGTATTTTGATTTGTTTATCACTTTTTTGGTTACTACATGATTCCATATGTGTTGACTAGCGGTTCTGGGGTGGGGCCAGGGGGGGGGGGGGGGCAGTGCCCCTGTGACAAAAATCTCGGACCCCCTTGTGGCCCCCCTAAATGTGGAGTATAAAATAATTTTGACATAACTTATTTTTGCTATCATTTTTTTTTTACATCCGTTATTAGACAGTGGCAACGATGATGATTAAAAACATGGTGTTTTGTCTGCTAATGCAGTGAAGAAAACGATACGACAACATCTAATCATCAACATCTAAACATCTAACATCTAATATAACTGGACCCTCTAACAGTACAACTGGCCCCTCTAACAGTACACAACTGGCCCCTCTAACAGTACAACTGGCCCCTCTAACAGTACAACTGGCCCCGCTAACAGTACAACTGGCCCCTCTAACATTATAACTGGACCCTCTAACAGTACAACTGGCCCCTCTAACAGTACAACTGGCCCCTCTAACAGTACAACTGGTCCCTCTAACATTATAACTGGACCCTCTAACAGTACAACTGGTCCCTCTAACAGTACAACTGGCCCCTCTAACAGTACAACTGGCCCCTCTAACAGTACAACTGGCCCCTCTAACAGTACAACTGGTCCCTCTAACAGTACAACTGGCCCCTCTAACAGTACAACTGGCCCCTCTAACAGTACAACTGGCCCCTCTAACAGTACAACTGGCCCCTCTAACAGTACAACTGGCCCCTCTAACAGTACAACTGGCCCCTCTAACAGTACAACTGGCCCCCCTAACAGTACAACTGGCCCCTCTAACAGTACACAACTGGCCCCTCTAACAGTACAACTGGCCCCTCTAACAGTACAACTGGCCCCTCTAACAGTACAACTGGCCCCTCTAACAGTACAACTGGCCCCTCTAACAGTACAACTGGCCCCTCTAACAGTACAACTGGCCCCAGCTTGCCCCCCCCCCCCCCCCCCCCCCCCCCAGTTGAAATGGTCTAGATCCGCCACTGCATGTGTTATTTCATAGTTTTGATGTCTTCACGTTTATTCTACAATGTAGAAAATAATAAAAAAATAAAGAAAAACCCTTGAATGAGTAGGTGGCCTCTAAAACTTTTGTCTGGTAGTGTATATACAGAAATGATTCAGACCCCTTGACTAGTTCCACATCTTGTTATGTTACAGCCTGGTTCTAAAATTGATTGAATGAAACAAATCCTCATCAATCTGCACATAATACCCCATAATGACATCACAATACCCCATAATGACATCACAATACCCCATAATGACAAAGTGAAAACAGTTTTTTGGACATTTTTGCTAATATTTACAGTGGGGCAAAAAAGTATTTAGTCAGCCACCTTTCTATTTCCTGTCCAGTCATATGATCTATCACATTAGATGTTCTTTCTATTTCCTGTCCAGTCATGTGATCTATCATATTAGATGTTCTTTCTATTTCCTGTCCAGTCATGTGATCTATCATATTAGATGTTCCTCAACTAACCGGTGCCCCCGCACATTGACTCTGTACCAGTACCCCCTGTATATAGCCTCCACATTGACTCAGTACCGTAACACCCTGTATATAGCCTCCACATTGACTCAGTACCGTAACACCCTGTCTATAGCCTCCACATTGACTCTGTACCAGTACCCCCTGTATATAGCCTCCACATTGACTCAGTACCGTAACACCCTGTATATAGCCTCCACATTGACTCAG
Source organism: Oncorhynchus clarkii lewisi (assembly GCF_045791955.1). Classification (NCBI taxonomy): domain Eukaryota; kingdom Metazoa; phylum Chordata; class Actinopteri; order Salmoniformes; family Salmonidae; genus Oncorhynchus; species Oncorhynchus clarkii. Next base: position 1,938,452 of record NC_092164.1, read on the forward strand.
TACCGTAACACCCTGTATATAGCCTCCACATTGACTCAGTACCGTAACACCCTGTATATTGCCTCCACATTGACTCGGTACCGTAACACCCTGTCTATAGCCTCCACATTGACTCTGTACCAGTACCCCCTGTATATAGCCTCCACATTGACTCAGTACCGTAACACCCTGTATATAGCCTCCACATTGACTCTATACCAGTACCCCCTGTATATAGCCTCCACATTGACTCAGTACCGTAACACTCTGAATATAGCCTCCACATTGACTCTATACCAGTACCCCCTGTATATAGCCTCCACATTGACTCTGTACCGTAACACCCTGTATATATCCTCCACATTGACTCAGTACCGTAACACCCTGTCTATAGCCTCCACATTGACTCTGTACCAGTACCCCCTGTATATAGCCTCCACATTGACTCAGTACCGTAACACCCTGTATATAGCCTCCACATTGACTCAGTACCGTAACACCCTGTATATAGCCTCCACATTGACTCAGTACCGTAACACCCTGTATATTGCCTCCACATTGACTCGGTACCGTAACACCCTGTCTATAGCCTCCACATTGACTCTGTACCAGTACCCCCTGTATATAGCCTCCACATTGACTCAGTACCGTAACACCCTGTATATAGCCTCCACGTTGACTCTATACCAGTACCCCCTGTATATAGCCTCCACATTGACTCAGTACCGTAACACTCTGAATATAGCCTCCACATTGACTCTATACCAGTACCCCCTGTATATAGCCTCCACATTGACTCTGTACCGTAACACCCTGTATATATCCTCCACATTGACTCAGTACCGTAACACCCTGTCTATAGCCTCCACATTGACTCTGTACCAGTACCCCCTGTATATAGCCTCCACATTGACTCAGTACCGTAACACCCTGTATATAGCCTCCACATTGACTCAGTACCGTAACACTCTGTATATAGCCTCCACATTGACTCTATACCAGTACCCCCTGAATATATCCTCCACATTGACTCTGTACCAGTACCCCCTGTATATAGCCTCCACATTGACTCTGTACCGTAACACCCTGTATATATCCTCCATATTGACTCTGTACCGTAACACCCTGTATATAGCCTCCATATTGACTCTGTACCGTAACACCCTGTATATAGTCTCCATATTGACTCTGTACCATAACACCCTGTATATAGCCTCCACATTGACTCTGTACCATAACACCCTGTATATAGCCTCCACATTGACTCTGTACCGTAACACCCTGTATATAGCCTCCACATTGACTCTGTACCGTAACACCCTGTATATAGCCTCCACATTGAATGTACCGTAACACCCTGTATATTGCCTCCACATTGACTCGGTACCGTAACACCCTGTCTATAGCCTCCACATTGACTCTGTACCAGTACCCCCTGTATATAGCCTCCACATTGACTCAGTACCGTAACACCCTGTATATAGCCTCCACATTGACTCTATACCAGTACCCCCTGTATATAGCCTCCACATTGACTCAGTACCGTAACACTCTGTATATAGCCTCCACATTGACTCTATACCAGTACCCCCTGTATATAGCCTCCACATTGACTCTGTACCGTAACACCCTGTATATAGCCTCCACATTGACTCTGTACTGTAACACCCTGTATATAGCCTCCACATTGACTCTGTACCGTAACACCCTGTATATAGCCTCCACATTGACTCTGTACCGTAACACCCTGTATATATCCTCCACATTGACTCAGTACCGTAACACCCTGTATATAGCCTCCATATTGACTCTGTACCGTAACACCCTGTATATAGCCTCCACAGTGACTCAGTACCGTAACACCCTGTATATAGCCTCCACATTGACTCAGTACCGTAACACCCTGTATATAGCCTCCACATTGACTCTGTACCGTAACACCCTGTATATAGCCTCCACATTGACCCTGTACCGTAACACCCTGTATATAGCCTCCACATTGACTCTGTACCGTAACACCCTGTATATAGCCTCCACATTGACCCTGTATATAACCTCCACATTGACTCTGTACCGTAACACCCTGTATATAGCCTCCACATTGACCCTGTACCGTAACACCCTGTATATAGCCTCCACATTGACTCAGTACCGTAACACCCTGTATATAGCCTCCACATTGACCCTGTATACAGCCTCCACATTGACTCAGTACCGTAACACCCTGTATATAGCCTCCACATTGACTCTGTACCGTAACACCCTGTATATAGCCTCCACATTGACTCTGTACCGTAACACCCTGTATATAGCCTCCACATTGACTCTGTACCGTAACACCCTGTATATAGCCTCCACATTGACTCTGTACCGTAACACCCTGTATATAGCCTCCACATTGACCCTGTACCGTAACACCCTGTATATAGCCTCCACATTGACTCAGTACCGTAACACCCTGTATATAGCCTCCACATTGACTCAGTACCGTAACACCCTGTATATTGCCTCCACATTGACTCGGTACCGTAACACCCTGTCTATAGCCTCCACATTGACTCTGTACCAGTACCCCCTGTATATAGCCTCCACATTGACTCAGTACCGTAACACCCTGTATATAGCCTCCACGTTGACTCTATACCAGTACCCCCTGTATATAGCCTCCACATTGACTCAGTACCGTAACACTCTGAATATAGCCTCCACATTGACTCTATACCAGTACCCCCTGTATATAGCCTCCACATTGACTCTGTACCGTAACACCCTGTATATATCCTCCACATTGACTCAGTACCGTAACACCCTGTCTATAGCCTCCACATTGACTCTGTACCAGTACCCCCTGTATATAGCCTCCACATTGACTCTGTACCGTAACACCCTGTATATATCCTCCATATTGACTCTGTACCGTAACACCCTGTATATAGCCTCCATATTGACTCTGTACCGTAACACCCTGTATATAGTCTCCATATTGACTCTGTACCATAACACCCTGTATATAGCCTCCACATTGACTCTGTACCATAACACCCTGTATATAGCCTCCACATTGACTCTGTACCGTAACACCCTGTATATAGCCTCCACATTGACTCTGTACCGTAACACCCTGTATATAGCCTCCACATTGAATGTACCGTAACACCCTGTATATTGCCTCCACATTGACTCGGTACCGTAACACCCAGTCTATAGCCTCCACATTGACTCTGTACCAGTACCCCCTGTATATAGCCTCCACATTGACTCAGTACCGTAACACCCTGTATATAGCCTCCACATTGACTCTATACCAGTACCCCCTGTATATAGCCTCCACATTGACTCAGTACCGTAACACTCTGTATATAGCCTCCACATTGACTCTATACCAGTACCCCCTGTATATAGCCTCCACATTGACTCAGTACCGTAACACCCTGTATATAGCCTCCACATTGACTCTGTACCGTAACACCCTGTATATAGCCTCCACATTGACTCTGTACCGTAACACCCTGTATATAGCCTCCACATTGACTCTGTACCGTAACACCCTGTATATAGCCTCCACATTGACTCTGTACCGTAACACCCTGTATATAGCCTCCACATTGACCCTGTACCGTAACACCCTGTATATAGCCTCCACATTGACTCAGTACCGTAACACCCTGTATATAGCCTCCACATTGACTCAGTACCGTAACACCCTGTATATTGCCTCCACATTGACTCGGTACCGTAATACCCTGTCTATAGCCTCCACATTGACTCTGTACCAGTACCCCCTGTATATAGCCTCCACATTGACTCAGTACCGTAACACCCTGTATATAGCCTCCACGTTGACTCTATACCAGTACCCCCTGTATATAGCCTCCACATTGACTCAGTACCGTAACACTCTGAATATAGCCTCCACATTGACTCTATACCAGTACCCCCTGTATATAGCCTCCACATTGACTCTGTACCGTAACACCCTGTATATATCCTCCACATTGACTCAGTACCGTAACACCCTGTCTATAGCCTCCACATTGACTCTGTACCAGTACCCCCTGTATATAGCCTCCACATTGACTCAGTACCGTAACACCCTGTATATAGCCTCCACATTGACTCAGTACCGTAACACTCTGTATATAGCCTCCACATTGACTCTATACCAGTACCCCCTGAATATATCCTCCACATTGACTCTGTACCAGTACCCCCTGTATATAGCCTCCACATTGACTCTGTACCGTAACACCCTGTATATATCCTCCATATTGACTCTGTACCGTAACACCCTGTATATAGCTTCCATATTGACTCTGTACCGTAACACCCTGTATATAGTCTCCATATTGACTCTGTACCATAACACCCTGTATATAGCCTCCACATTGACTCTGTACCATAACACCCTGTATATAGCCTCCACATTGACTCTGTACCGTAACACCCTGTATATAGCCTCCACATTGACTCTGTACCGTAACACCCTGTATATAGCCTCCACATTGAATGTACCGTAACACCCTGTATATTGCCTCCACATTGACTCGGTACCGTAACACCCTGTCTATAGCCTCCACATTGACTCTGTACCAGTACCCCCTGTATATAGCCTCCACATTGACTCAGTACCGTAACACCCTGTATATAGCCTCCACATTGACTCTATACCAGTACCCCCTGTATATAGCCTCCACATTGACTCAGTACCGTAACACTCTGTATATAGCCTCCACATTGACTCTATACCAGTACCCCCTGTATATAGCCTCCACATTGACTCTGTACCGTAACACCCTGTATATAGCCTCCACATTGACTCTGTACTGTAACACCCTGTATATAGCCTCCACATTGACTCTGTACCGTAACACCCTGTATATAGCCTCCACATTGACTCTGTACCGTAACACCCTGTATATATCCTCCACATTGACTCAGTACCGTAACACCCTGTATATAGCCTCCATATTGACTCTGTACCGTAACACCCTGTATATAGCCTCCACAGTGACTCAGTACCGTAACACCCTGTATATAGCCTCCACATTGACTCAGTACCGTAACACCCTGTATATAGCCTCCACATTGACTCTGTACCGTAACACCCTGTATATAGCCTCCACATTGACCCTGTACCGTAACACCCTGTATATAGCCTCCACATTGACTCTGTACCGTAACACCCTGTATATAGCCTCCACATTGACCCTGTATATAACCTCCACATTGACTCTGTACCGTAACACCCTGTATATAGCCTCCACATTGACCCTGTACCGTAACACCCTGTATATAGCCTCCACATTGACTCAGTACCGTAACACCCTGTATATAGCCTCCACATTGACCCTGTATACAGCCTCCACATTGACTCAGTACCGTAACACCCTGTATATAGCCTCCACATTGACTCTGTACCGTAACACCCTGTATATAGCCTCCACATTGACTCTGTACCGTAACACCCTGTATATAGCCTCCACATTGACTCTGTACCGTAACACCCTGTATATAGCCTCCACATTGACTCTGTACCGTAACACCCTGTATATAGCCTCCACATTGACCCTGTACCGTAACACCCTGTATATAGCCTCCACATTGACTCAGTACCGTAACACCCTGTATATAGCCTCCACATTGACCCTGTATACAGCCTCCACATTGACTCAGTACCGTAACACCCTGTATATAGCCTCCACATTGACTCTGTACCGTAACACCCTGTATATAGCCTCCACATTGACTCTGTACCGTAACACCCTGTATATAGCCTCCACATTGACTCTGTACCGTAACACCCTGTATATAGCCTCCACATTGACCCTGTTTATAGTCTCACTATTGTTATTTTACTGCTGCTCTTTATTTTATTTATTATTCTTATCCGTATTTTTTTTAAACTGTATTGTTGGTTAAGGGCTTGTAGGTAAACAACACACTGTAAGGTTTTCACCTGTTGTATTCAGCGCATGTGACTAATACAATTTGATTTGATTTGAAGAGCTAATCTTTTTGAGTGATTTGGAGATTTTTTTATACAGTATATATCTTTCTTTGTTGCAGATAAATACCATATAAACTGGACAGTCCTCTAAGTGTGATAGGACCAGGGATTGACCATATAACTGGACAGTCCTCTAAGTGTGATTGGACCAGGGATTGACCATATAACTGGACAGTACTCTAAGTGTGATAGGACAGGGACAGTACTCTAAGTGTGATTGGACCAGGGATTGACCATATAACTGGACAGTACTCTAAGTGTGATAGGATCAGGGACAGTACTCTAAGTGTGATAGGATCAGGGACAGTACTCTAAGTGTGATAGGATCAGGGACAGTACTCTAAGTGTGATAGGATCAGGGACAGTACTCTAAGTGTGATTGGACCAGGGATTGACCATATAACTGGACAGTACTCTAAGTGTGATAGGACCAGGGATTGGCCATATAAACTGGACAGTCCTCTAAGTGTGATAGGACCAGGGATTGACCATATAACTGGACAGTACTCTAAGTGTGATAGGATCAGGGACAGTACTCTAAGTGTGATTGGACCAGGGATTGACCATATAACTGGACAGTACTCTAAGTGTGATAGGATCAGGGACAGTACTGTAAGTGTGATAGGATCAGGGACAGTACTCTAAGTGTGATTGGACCAGGGATTGACCATATAACTGGACAGTACTCTAAGTGTGATAGGACCAGGGATTGACCATATAACTGGACAGTACTCTAAGTGTGATAGGACCAGGGATTGACCATATAACTGGACAGTACTCTAAGTGTGATAGGATCAGGGACAGTACTCTAAGTGTGATAGGATCAGGGACAGTACTCTAAGTGTGATTGGACCAGGGATTGACCATATAACTGGACAGTACTCTAAGTGTGATAGGACCAGGGATTGACCATATAACTGGACAGTACTCTAAGTGTGATAGGACCAGGGATTGACCATATAACTGGACAGTACTCTAAGTGTGATAGGACCAGGGATTGGCCATATAACTGGACAGTACTCTAAATGTGATAGGACCAGGGATTGACCATATAACTGGACAGTACTCTAAATGTGATAGGACCAGGGATTCAATCACCTGATTCAGTGTGCTAGATGTTTCATACTCTGAACATTTTTCTTGTAACAGCAATTCCCTCATCAATATTATCTATGTGTTCTGATAATGACAAATCTGAAGACAGAGATAGTCAGGCTTATCTGAGCTTGAAGGTACAATTTGAGATCCGGGAATCTGTTTCACGGTCGTTTCAATTTCTCACCAATTTTTTTTGTTGTTGTTTTGGGAAGAGCAGATTTCCCCCTTTTAAAGCTGGTTCTGTGGACGGTTATCATAGAAGGTAGAACATGAGGATTACATCATGTCTGCCAATGGAAGTCTGTACGCTCAGACAGCATGGTGTGTTGTGTTGTGTTGTGCGTGTGCCTGCGTGAGAGTGTGACAGCCGGGATGACATGGGGAGGATTCTGTTGGTTTAAAAACAGATCCCAGAGCCCAGAAAGACAGACAGATAAAGAGAGGGAGAGAGAGAGCGAGAGAGAGCGAGAGAGAGAGGGATAAGAGAGTGAGAGAGAGAGAGAGAGAGAGAGAGAGAGAGAGAGAGAGAGAGAGAAAGAGAGAGAGAGAGAGAGAGAAAGAGAGAGAGAGAGAGAGAAGAGGGGGATATAAAAAGACAGAGAAAAGACAGAGAAAGAGAGACAGATTCTGTGGGAGGAGGAGTGTGTTTGTGGTCTTGGCAGCCAGAGAGACAGCGTGTGTGAGAAAGAGAGGAGTGGAACAGTGAACACACGGAGGAACAGCTTTGTGAGACGAGCCTGGACAGTTGTCTTCTCAGCGGTTGTGAGATATGAAGCGTGCTGCCGTGGCTGTGTGGCTGTGAGGGAGCTGGGAACACTGATGGACTCTAGTAGCTCTGACGGACCCTGAGAGGACGTCTTGTACTGTCAACTGGGATGAGCTTCTGGACACCACGCTCTCCAGAGAGAACATGCTGAGATGACAAGACCGACCCCAGCCAAGTAGCTCCTCCCTCCATCCCCGGTTCCCCTCCTCCATCCTCCCCGTTCCTCCACTCCCCCATCCACCCTACTCTATAAGGACCCAAGCCAAGCTTCTCCACCATCCCCTGTTCCCATCCTCCCCCCTTCCTCCACTCCCCCATCCACTAAACTCTATAAGGACCCAAGCCAAGCTCCTCCCCCATCCACCCGACTCTATAA
>NC_092164.1:1951677-1954177 GCF_045791955.1 Oncorhynchus clarkii lewisi
TCTCATGGGTCAGCTAGTCCAGCTCCATCCTGACTCTCATTGATCAGCTCCATCCTGACTCTCATGGGTCAGCTAGTCCACCTCCATCCTGACTCTCATTGATCAGCTCCATCCTGACTCTCATGGGTCAGTTAGTCCAGCTCTGTCCTGACTCTCATAGATCAGCTAGTCCAGCTCCATCCTGACTCTCATTGATCAGCTCCATCCTGACTCTCATGGGTCAGTTAGTCCAGCTCTGTCATGACTCTCATGGGACAGTTAGTCCAGCTCTGTCCTGACTCTCATGGGCCAGTTAGTCCAGCTCTGTCCTGACTCTCATGGATCAGCTCCATCCTGACTCTCATGGATCAACTAGTCCAGCTCCATCCTGAATCTCATGGATCAGCTCCATCCTGAATCTCATGGGTCAGTTAGTCCAGCTCTGTCCTGACTCTCATTGATCAGCTCCATCCTGACTCTCATGGGTCAGTTAGTCCAGCTCTGTCCTGACTCTCATGGGTCAGTTAGTCCAGCTCTGTCCTGACTCTCATTGATCAGCTAATCCAGTTCCATCCTGACTCGCATGGGTCAGTTAGTCCAGCTCTGTCCTGCCTCTCATTGATCAGCTCCATCCTGACTCTCATGGGTCAAAGCTGGGACTGAGAGCCTGAAAAGCAGCTTCTGTCTCAAGGCCTTCAGACTGTTAAAAAGCCACCCCTAACATTAAGTGGCTGCTGCCAACATACTGACTCAATCAAATCTCTAGCCTCTTTAATAATGAAAAATGTGATGTAATAAATGTATCACTAGTCACTTTAAACAATGCCATTTTATATCATGTTTACATACCCTACATTACTCATCTCATGTGTATATACTGTACTCTATACCATCTACTGCATCTTGCCTATGCTGCACGGCCATCGCTCATCTATATATTTATATGTACAGTTGAAGTCGGAAGTTTACATACACCAAATACATTTAAACTCAGTTTTTCACAATTCTGATTGGCTGGGCCTGACTCCCAAGTGGGTGGGCCTGGCTCCCAAGTGGATGGGCCTGGCTCCCAAGTGGGTGGGCCTATGCTAATCCAGCTCCATCCTAACTCTCATGGGTCAGCTAATCCAGCTCCATCCTGACTCTCATGGGTCAGCTAATCCAGCTCCATCCTAACTCTCATGGGTCAGCTAATCCAGCTCCATCCTAACTCTCATGGGTCAGCTAATCCAGCTCCATCCTAACTCTCATGGGTCAGCTAATCCAGCTCCATCCTGACTCTCATGGGTCAGCTAATCCAGCTCCATCCTGACTCTCATGGGTCAGCTAATCCAGCTCCATCCTAACTCTCATGGGTCAGCTAATCCAGCTCCATCCTAACTCTCATGGGTCAGCTAATCCAGCTCCATCCTGACTCTCATGGGTCAGCTAATCCAGCTCCATCCTAACTCTCATGGGTCAGCTAATCCAGCTCCATCCTAACTCTCATGGGCCAGCTAATCCAGCTCCATCCTGACTCTCATGGGTCAACTAATCCAGCTGATCCATAACATTCCCCAGCACCGTTATACAGGAAACTGTATTTGTTAATTTAGGTCTTGGCATCTTCTGGGAACACTGGAGGGCGCGCATTTCAAATAAATAATCATAAAAATGATGGATATAAAACATTTAGGTACATACAAGTGTCTTATATCGGTTGAAAGCTTAAATTCTTGTTAATCTAACTGCACTGTCCGATTTACAGTAGCTATTACAGCGAAAACATGCCATGTGATTGTTTGAGGACGGCGCCCCACATCAAAATATTTTTCCACTGGCACAGGTTTCATAAAGTCACACAAATGGCGATTAAATATTCACTTACCCTTTTGAAAATCTTCCTCTGATTTGTCATCCAAAGGGTCCCAGCTATACCATGTAGTGTCGTTTTGTTAGATAAAATCCTTCTTTATATCCCAAAAAGTCTGTTTAGTTGGCGCCATTGATTTGAGGAATCCATTCATTCAACATGCAGAGAAAGGAATCCAAAAATCTACTGCTAAACTTTGTTAAAACAAGTCAAAATACGTTTCTATTGACTCCTCAGATAACCTAAAATCTAATCAAACTATAATATTTAAAACGGAAAGAAGTAGGAAACCGATATTAGCAGGTGCATCTTGTCTTCATCGGGCGTCCCAAACACGAATTCCCAAAACTATATCCTTGTTCTAAAACTGTTCTTCCTCATTTGTTTTGGAAGAAACAAGCCTGAAACCTTGAACATAGAGTGCTGACACCCAGTGGAAGCCATATGAATTGCATACTGGGAGCTAGATTTCAATATTTCCCTATACTTTCCATTGTAAGGGCTCTCAAAAAAACAAACAATTCCGGTTGTTTTTTCTTTGGATTTTCTCCTACCATATCTATTGTGTTATATTCTCCTACATTTTTTTTACATTTCCATAAACTTCAGAGTATTTTCTTTCCAATGGTTCTAATTATATGCATTTCCTGGCTTCAGGGCCTGAGTAAC
>NC_092164.1:1959177-1976677 GCF_045791955.1 Oncorhynchus clarkii lewisi
TCCCTGTTCATCTCTACTGCCTCTGATCTGACGAGACTCACTAAACAGAGAACATCCCTGGTCATCTACTGCCTCTGATCTGACGAGACTCACTAAACAGAGAACATCCCTGTTCATCCCTACTGCCTCTGATCTGACGAGACTCACTAAACAGAGAACATCCCTGGTCATCTACTGCCTCTGATCTGACGAGACTCACTAAACAGAGAACATCCCTGGTCATCCCTACTGCCTCTGATCTGACGAGACTCACTAAACAGAGAACATCCCTGTTCATCCCTACTACCTCTGATCTGACGAGACTCACTAAACAGAGAACATCCCTACTGCCTCTGATCTGACAGACTCACTAAACAGAGAACATCCCTACTGCCTCTGATCTGACGAGACTCACTAAACAGAGAACATCCCTGGTCATCCCTACTGCCTCTGATCTGACGAGACTCACTAAACAGAGAACATCCCTACTGCCTCTGATCTGACAGACTCACTAAACAGAGAACATCCCTACTGCCTCTGATCTGACAGACTCACTAAACAGAGAACATCCCTACTGCCTCTGATCTGACGAGACTCACTAAACAGAGAACATCCCTGGTCATCCCTACTGCCTCTGATCTGACGAGACTCACTAAACACAAACGCTTCGCTTGTAAGTGATGTCCGAGTGTTGGAGCCCCTGGCTCTCCGTCTGCTTTGCTTAATATAAGGAATGTCAAGTGATTCACACATATTTTTTAGCAATTATATTTACTTTTGATATTTACTGCATGTATATTTAAACCCAAATACTTTTAGACTTTTACTCAAGTAGTATTTTACTGGGTGACTTTCACTTTTACCTGAGTCATTTTCTATTAAGGTATCTTTACTTTTACTCAAGTGTGACAGTTGGGTACTTTTTTCCACGACTTCTTAGTAGTGATAGGTTTGAACAGATTTGATTTGACAGAAAGACCTGCAGTACTAACAGAAACAAACTGTTATGTTATGTTGCGTCGTTGTGTTGTTGTTGTTGTCTTAAGTTGTTTGGTTGCTGTTGTTGTTGTTGTCTTAAGTTGTTTGGTTGCTGTTGTTGTTGTTGTCTTAAGTTGTTTGGTTGCTGTTGTTGTTGTTGTCTTAAGTTGTTTGGTTGCTGTTGTTGTTGTTGTCTTAAGTTGTTTGGTTGCTGTTGTTTTGTGTTGTCTTAAGTTGTTTGGTTGCTGTTGTTTTGTGTTGTCTTAAGTTGTTTGGTTGCTGTTGTTTTGTGTTGTCTTAAGTTGTTTGGTTGCTGTTGTTTTGTGTTGTCTTAAGTTGTTTGGTTGCTGTTGTTTTGTGTTGTCTTAAGTTGTTTGGTTGCTGTTGTTTTGTGTTGTCTTAAGTTGTTTGGTTGTTGTTGTTTTGTGTTGTCTTAAGTTGTTTGGTTGCTGTTGTTTTGTGTTGTCTTAAGTTGTTTGGTTGCTGTTGTTTTGTGTTGTCTTAAGTTGTTTGGTTGCTGTTGTTTTGTGTTGTCTTAAGTTGTTTGGTTGCTGTTGTTTTGTGTTGTCTTAAGTTGTTTGGTTGCTGTTGTTTTGTGTTGTCTTAAGTTGTTTGGTTGCTGTTGTCTTGTGTTGTCTTAAGTTGTTTGGTTGCTGTTGTTTTGTTGTTGTCTTAAGTTGTTTGGTTGCTGTTGTTTTGTGTTGTCTTAAGTTGTTTGTTTGCTGTTGTTTTGTTGTTGTCTTAAGTTGTTTGGTTGCTGTTGTTTTGTGTTGTCTTAAGTTGTTTGGTTGCTGTTGTTTTGTGTTGTCTTAAGTTGTTTGGTTGCTGTTGTTTTGTGTTGTCTTAAGTTGTTTGGTTGCTGTTGTTTTGTGTTGTCTTAAGTTGTTTGGTTGCTGTGTTGTTGTGTTAAGTTGTTGTGTTGTTGCATGTTGTAAGCAGTTCACATACAGATAGCAGAACTAATGTGTGTTGTGTTGTTGTGTTGTGTTAAGTTGTTGTGTTGAGTAAACAGTTCACATACAGATAGCAGTACTAATGTGTGTCGTTGTGTTGTGTAAACAGTTCACATACAGATAGCAGTACTAATGTGTATTGTGTTGTTGTGTTGAGTAAACAGTTCACATACAGATAGCAGTACTAATGTGTGTCGTTGTGTTGTGTAAACAGTTCACATACAGATAGCAGTACTAATGTGTATTGTGTTGTTGTGTTGAGTAAACAGTTCACATACAGATAGCAGTACTAATGTGTGTTGTTGTGTTGAGTAAACAGTTCACATACAGATAGCAGTACTAATGTGTGTCGTTGTGTTGAGTAAACAGTTCACATACAGATAGCAGTACTAATGTGTGTTGTGTTGTTGTGTTGAGTAAACAGTTCACATACAGATAGCAGTACTAATGTGTGTCGTTGTGTTGATTAAACAGTTCACATACAGATAGCAGTACTAATGCGTGTTGTTGTGTTGAGTAAACAGTTCACATACAGATAGCAGTACTAATGTGTGTTGTTGTGTTGAGTAAACAGTTCACATACAGATAGCAGTACTAATGTGTGTTGTTGTGTTGAGTAAACATTTCACATACAGATAGCAGTACTAATGTGTGTTGTTGTGTTGAGTAAACAGTTCACATACAGATAGCAGTACTAATGCGTGAAGTACCACAACAGGGGTTCGATTGAATTCTATCCAATCACAGTCACATAATGGCTTCCACGATGCCAATACCCACAACCCTCCACAGTGTCTCTGCCTGCGTCCCAAATGGCACCCTATTCCCCATTGGTCCTGGTCAAACGTAGTGCACTATGAAGGGAATAGGGTGCCATTTGGGACACATTCTGTCTGCTTCGGCCCAGTACCCAACCTGGCTGCTATAAGAGGCTATAAATACACGCTAATAAACTGAATACCTTTAATGGCGAAGCGGCCTGGAGTGAAATACTTAGCTGGCAGCTAATGGGGTCAAACAGCTCATTGTAGATCACTCTGTTGCATCGAAGTGTGTGCGTGTGTGCTTGTAAGTGTGTGTGTGTGTGTGTGTGTGTGTGTGTGTGTGTGTGTGTGTGTGTGTGTGTGTTTGCGTGTGTGCTTGTAAGTGTGTGTGTGTTTGTGCGTGTGTGTGAAGAGAAAGAGGAGAAAAGAGGATAGACATTTGCTCTGTTGCATTTAGGAGGAGCACTGGAGGGACCTGGGGGCCCCAACAAGGTAGAAGAGAGGAGGGACCTTCGGCCCCCACCAAGGGAGAAGAGAGGAGGGACCTTGGGCCCCCACCAAGGGAGAAGAGAGGAGGGACCTTGGGCCCCCACAAAAGGAGAAGAAGAGACGAGCGACCTTGGGCCCCCACCAAGGGAGAAGAGAGGAGGGACCTTGGGCCCCCACAAAGGGAGAAGAAGAGACGAGCGACCTTGGGCCCAAGGGAGAAGAGAGGAGGGACCTTCGGCCCCCATCAAGGGAGAAGAAGAGTGGAGGGACCTTGGGCCCCCACCAAGGGAGAAGACCTGATGGACCTTGGGCCCGCAACAAGGGTGAGGACATGATGGACCTTGGGCCCGCAACAAGGGAGAAGAGAGGAGGGACCTTGGGCCCCCACCAAGGGAGAAGAGTGGAGGGACCTTGGTCCCGCAATAAGGGAGAAGAGAGGAGGGGCCTTGGGCCCCCACCAAGGGAGAAGAGAGGAGGGACCTTGGTCCCGCAATAAGGGAGAAGAGAGGAGGGACCTTGGGCCCGCAACAAGGGAGAAGAGTGGAGGGCGGTGAGATGTAAGGATTGTGTATACTGGACTCTGTCTGGGTCAGGAGCAAGATGGCTGCCCTATTGTTAGCAGACCTGTCGTCAGTCCTTTCAAATAGTTCTAGTTGTGCTTTGTTGCCCAGCACAATGAAACCAAATGGAAATGTCTCCATTGCAACACGTCACTCATCTAGACAGGCTCAAACAAACTCTCAAAGCATTTGAGTATTTGAAACACACGTTGAACACAGGTCTGTGTCACCATTTACCATGATGCACTGCTCCAGTTATAAACAGACAGTGGATGCTATTTAAACCAGTAACAATACGGTGTCATGCTGAGACTCATTTAATGCTTCAAAAAATACCCTTTTAATTGATGTTGTTCAAGACGAACAAGGTCACCGTGCAGCTAAATATACATTCCTCTGGATGAGTCCACAATGGTACACTATTCCCATTATAGTGAACGACTCAGGGCTCTGGTGAATGTAATGCAGTAGATAGGGAATAGGGAATAGGGAATAGGGAACGGGGAACAGTGAATAAGGAATAGGGAATAGTTCATAGAGAATAGGGAATAGTGAATAGGGAACGGGTATAGAGAATAGGGAATAGTGAATAGGGACTAGGGACTAGTGAATAAGGAGACTAGTGAATAGGGAATAGGGAACGGGGAACAGTGAATAGGGAATAAAGAATAGAAAATGGGGAAAAGAGAATAGGGACTAGTAAATACGGAATAGGGACTAGTGAATAGGGAATAGAAACTAGGGAATAGGGTGCCATTAGGGAATCATAATCTACCTCTAGCTAGATGTGACATTTATTTTGGGGAGATTGTGTGAAGCTACTTCTAGAACACAATGTTATGGACCCACTTCCCTGTTCTGTTCTGATTCCACCCACGCAGGCACTTCCAAGTCCAGTCTACTGGTTGTCGTGGAGACCTGAGCACTTTTGACTAAATAGCAGTGACCTCACTGAAACACAACAGTGTACTGTAGAAGCAGGATAGTCTGCAGGTGTCACAGCCGTCGTTGGAAGAAGTGGACCAAGGTGCAGTGCGGTGAGCATTTTCTTTTCTTATTAAAATGACGCCAACAAAAACAACAAACGAGCAAACAACCGTGAAGCTTCCAGGGCTAAGTACCACAAACAAAGTTAACTACCCACAAAGACAGGAGGGAAAAAGGTTGCCCAATCAGAGACAACGATATACAGCTGTCCCTGATTGAGAACCATACCCTGCCAAAACATAGAACCACAAAAACATTGAAATCAAAACATAGAATGCCCACCTCACATCACACCCTGACCAAACCAAATAGAGAAATAAAATGGCTCTCTAAGGTCAGGGCGTGACAGTAGGGCTGGTTCCATTTCAGACCTGGGTTCAACAGGATAGTCTGTAGGGCTGGTTCCATTTCAGACCTGGGTTCAACAGGATAGTCTGTAGGGCTGGTTCCATTTCAGACCTGGGTTCAACAGGATAGTCTGTAGGGCTGGTTCCATTTCAGACCTGGGTTCAACAGGATAGTCTGTTGGGCTGGTTCCATTTCAGACCTGGGTTCAACAGGATAGTCTGTAGGGCTGGTTCCATTTCAGACCTGGGTTCAACAGGATAGTCTATAGGGCTGGTTCCATTTCAGACCTGGGTTCAACAGGATAGTCTGTAGGGCTGGTTCCATTTCAGACCTGGGTTCGACAGGATAGTCTGTAGGGCTGTTGATCGCTAATTAACACGTTTGAGGTAAGACCCAAATGCAGACAGCGTTGAAGAAACAAAAGTTTATTCCTAACAAAAGGGGCAGGCAAACGAGAGGTCAAGGCAGGCAGGGGTCAATTATCCAGAGAAGGTATACAGGATCCAGAACGGCAGGCAGTCTCAGAGTCAGGGGCAGGCAGAACGGTGAAAACCGGGAAGGACTAGAAAACAGAAGCAGGACAACTGGCAGGAGCAGGGGGAACAGGCAGGAGCAGGAGGAAAAGGCAGGAGCAGGGGGAACAGGCAGGAGCAGGGGGAACAGGCAGGAGCAGGGGGAACAGGCAGGAGCAGGGGGAACAGGCAGGAGCAGGGGGAACTGGCAGGAGCAGGGGGAACAGGTAGGAGGAACAGGCAGGAGCAGGGGGAACAGGCAGGAGCAGGGGGAACAGGCAGGAGGAACAGGCAGGAGCAGGGGGAACAGGCAGGAGGAACAGGCATGAGCAGGGGGAACAGGCAGGAGCAGGGGGAACTGGCAGGAGCAGGGGGAACAGGTGGGAGCAGGGGGAACAGGCGGGAGCAGGGGGAACAGGCGGGAGCAGGGGGAACAGGCAGGAGCTGGGGAAAACACTGGTAGGTATGAATGAACATAAGTCCACTGTTGATAATGGGGAAGATTGGTGACACCTGGAGGGGGGTGGAGACCAGCACACAGACAAGTGTAACAGATCAGGGTGTGACACCTGGAGGGGGGTGGAGACCAGCACACAGACACGTGTAACAGATCAGGGTGTGACACTAATGAGTGTGTCCCAAATGGCACCCTACTCCCTAAAGACAGCGCATTCTGAAAGTATTCTGACCCCTTGACTCTTTCCACATTTTGTTACGTTACAGCCTTATTCTAAAAATGGATTGAGTGGAAACAGGGTTTTAGAAATTTTTGAAAATGTATTCAAAACATAAAAATATGTAAATTCCTTATTTACATAATTATTCAGACACTTTGCTGTGAGACTTGAAGTGGAGCTCAGGTGCATCCTGTTTCCATTGATCATCCTTGAGAAAGTTTCTACAATTTGTTTGAAGTCCACTTGTGTTAAATTCAATTGGACATGATTTGGAAAGGGTACACACCTGTCTATATAAAGTCCCCGTCAGAAGGTGAGTGTAGCTGGTGCATGAAGTCAGGCGCAGGAGAGCAAAAAATGAGTGAGCAACGTACTTTACTCATAAATCAAGGCACAGGTAACAAATACACTTGACCAAATACAAACAGGACCCTTCAAGAAATCAGCCATCGTGAACCCAACATGAACATAAAAACAATCAAGCACAAAAACCATGGGGGAAACAGAGGGTTAAATACATGAACATGTAATTGGGGAATGAAAACCAGGTGTGTAGAAAACAAAGACAAAACCAATGGAAAACAAAAGGTGGATCAGCGATGGCTAGAGGACCGGTGACGTAGACCGCCCCGAACGTCGCTCCGAACGTCGCCCCGAACGTCGCCCCGAACAAGGAGATGGACCGAATTTGGCGGACGTTGTGACAGTCCCACAGTTGACAGTGAATGTCAGAGCAAAAACCAAGACATGAAGTTGAAGGAATTATCCGTAGAGCTCCGAGACAGGATTGTGTCGAGGCACACATCTGGAGAAGGGTACCAAAAAATGTCTGCCACATTGAAGGTCCCCAAGAACACAGTGGCCTCCATTATTCTTAAATGGAAGAAGTTTGGAACCACCAAGACTCTTCCTAGAGCTGGCCAGCCGGGCCAAACTAAGAAATTGGGGAAGAAGGGCCTTGTCGGGGAGGTGACCAAGAACCCGATGGTCACTCTGACAGAGCTCCGGAGTTCCTCTGCTGAGATCGGAGAACCTTCTAGAAGGACAACCATCTCTGCAACACTCCACCAATCAGGACTTTATTGCAGAGTTGCCAGATGGAAGCCACTCCTCAGTAAAAGGCAGATGACAGTTTGCCAAAAGGCACCTAAGGGGTTAGACCACGATACACAAGATTAGCTGGACAGGTAGGATGCCTTACAATAGTGAAGGTGAACAGGAGGTCACGGGTCAGCTGACAGAGGAATGGATGAGACTGAGGCAGGAATTCCTTTAACCATAAAGTGGTATATTTACTGGGTAGTCTGTGTTGCATCACAAAGGAAACAGAATAACATGTATCCAATCAAATTCATGATCACAAAGACACAATCATAACAATCATTCTCATTATTAACATAATTAGATTATTCAGAAATTCAGTTCAATAGGAATCCAATATGAAGCATGATTGAGTGATTTAGGATCATAACCACTCACCATTCATCCTGTCCCAACCCCCCCCCAACATCCCCCCACCCACCCCACCCCTCCAGGGTTGGCCGACTGGGCAGCAGCTGGAGTGAGCGTCTCTGGGGCTTGTCTCCGTCTCTCCCTCTGTCTGTGTTCCAGACAGACGGAGAGATGTTTACAGGAGGCACATCCCACATATGTAGAACCTTTGTATTATTTTTCAGAACTGAAAGAGCGGGCCATGTTGTCATTGACACTATTAAACTAGCAGACAGTGTTTCAACCACATTAATTCTATCGATGTAAGACATTAGCACTACTTTGTTTAGTCTTTTAGGGTAACAAGTGATGACAGAAGAGACGCTGCATGTATAACTATAGTTGACAAACAAATGGCCACACCAAATATTGGAAATTCTAATACGGTCTATCAAATGTCAGAAATTAAAAGCAGAAATTTAAGGGTGAAAATAGCCAGTAGGCTTTACGGTCCAGTACATAGAATCAGCAAAAATACATTATTTGGAAATGATTATGGTGGATAGAACTAAGCAGGTAGCCTACTTTTTGAAGTGATTTGTTTGACAATCCAACGAAAAACATAATCACACAACATCCATGATATGCAAAACTGAGCCCTTAGCAGGCTGCGAAAAACAGGCTAAAATCTTTGCGTGTCCAGTGTCCAGTCTAATGCCGCGTTCACATACTAGTCGGAACTAGGAAACTCTGAAATGTTTGCTAACTGCTTGTATTTATACAAGTGCCGATGTCAACCAGTAAGCAAGTCATACATTTCCGAATTTCCTAGTTGCAACTAGTACGGGAACTCGACATACGATTAGCATATCCAAAATAGACCGTACGAGGAAGTCTCTGATGTTTTCCCCCTATGGTTGACGGTCTTCATGTTTGTGTGCATTCACGTCACTCATTTCAACACGAAGCTAAATGCTAGGCTAACTGTGCTAGATGGAAGGAAGTGAATGGTGGTTTGGCACAGGTAGAACATTCGTGCCCACGGAGCTTGTATTTTAAACCGCAGATAGTTCTGGCCCGACCGTACGAAGAAGTTTCCATTCTCTCGTATCTGTCTGTGATGTACGGATGGGTAGTTGACGTACTGGTGGGGAGATAGACTCGCAACGGCAGGATAGCAACGCCAGGCCAACCAAAAGGAACTACCAGAGGTCAGTGACTGGCTTGGCGCTAGCGCACTATTTGGAGATGTGTGCTCTGTGTAGCTGTTTATGTAACGCTTTAGTAAGCTATCCTGCAAACGCTAGCCAGTCAACTAGCTAACAGCTAACTTGTCACCCCTAGCCCGCAAACGCTAGCCAGTCAACTAGCTAACAGCTAACTTGTCACCCCTAGCCCGCAAACGCTAGCCAGTCAACTAGCTAACAGCTAACTTGTCACCCCTAGCCCGCAAACCTAGCTAGCTAGCTAATTACTAGAAACAACTGTTATTCATTCCAGTTGGTGTTAGCTGCTTGCTTCAAAAATAAATAAGGCGAGCTAACTCTTTCCTCGCGCCACTTCCCAGACATTAGCTAACTCTGTCCTAACATCTCTGGAGAGACCTGAGAATAGCTGTGCAGCGACACTCACCATCCAACCTGACAGAGCTTGAGAGGATCTGCAGAAGAATGAAAGAAACACCCCAAATACAGGTGAGCCAAGCTTGTAGCGTCATACCCAAGAAGACTCGATGCTGTAATCGCTGCCAAAAGGTGCTTCAACAAAGTACCTAGTAAAGGGTCTGAATATTTATGTAAATATGATATTTCAATTGTTTTTTTTTTATTTACATTTGCAAAAATGTATGAAAACCAGTTTGTGCTTTGCGATTATGGGGTATTGCGTGTAGATTTATGAGAATACGGCTGTAACGTAACAAAATGTGAGTACTTTATGAATAGACTGTAGTGCACTACTTTAGACCAAGGCCCATAGTGCTTTGATCTAAAGTACAGTAGTGCACTTTAAAGGGAATAAGGCACCATTGGGGACGAAGCCATGTTGTTGTGGTGATGAGGGCGTTCAGCTTATTTTAATGTGGAGGAGGAACACCTGAAAATGTAGCAGAATAAACAACAGAACAGTCTATGAATCAACAGAGTACTCAATGACTCTTACTCATTCAATCAACTAGTTTAATGGACTCATAATCATCACCAGAGATCTTAATGGAGTTGGAAATCAACCAAGATAAATCCCTTAACTATTAACAGCAAGAGAACATGAGTCACTTCCACACAGTCCAAGAATCAATGCCCCTTTAAAGTTGATAAACAACATATCGTACAGTCATCCTCTGCTTTAGAGCTAATATAAAAAAAATATATTGTTGTTTTAGATATTATCAGTGCTTGAATTGGGCCGGTACTGAGTGCCAGCGTTTCTTATAGACTATTGGCTTAAAAGTATTGCAGAGTTTCGGGAAACATAAATATAGACAGTCTCTGAGAGCTATTCTCCAAACAGGAAAGAAACAGGAAATATCCCCAGTGTAATCTATTGTAACTGAGTGAGTACATTCCCAGAACATTTCAACCAGGTTGTATTTGCTCTGTTAGCCAACAAGCTGCCACCCCCCCAAAAAAATATATAAGCTGCGGCCAAATTTACTGTTTGTATTGTTTTGTGTATTGTTTTGTTTATTGTTTTGTTTTGCATACGCAACATATTCCCTACGTGATAAAACAAGTATAAGAATGATAATGCTGATAAAAGAGTCTGGCTCTTACAACCACCAGGGCCTTAGGAGAGTGGCTGCAGCTAGTGAATAACACAACAACACTGTTGTTTGTTGTGTCAGTTACTCCCCTGCTCCCCAGGTAGGTCTGTGTGTGTATCTCTGTGTGTGTATCTCTGTGTGTGTATCTCTGTGTGTGTGTGTGTGTGTGTGTGTGGGTGTGTGTGTGTGTGTGTGTGTGTGTGTGTGTGTGTGTGTATATCTCTCTGTGTGTGTGTATCTCTGTGTGTGTGTGTGTGTGTGTGTATATCTCTCTGTGTGTGTGTATCTCTGTGTGTGTGTGTGTGTGTGTGTGTGTGTGTGTGTGTGTGTGTATGTCTCTGTGTGTGGGTGTGTGTATCTCTCTGTGTGTGTATCTGTGTGTGTGTGTGTGTATCTCTGTGTGTGTGTGTGTGTGCGTGCGTGCGTGTGTGTGTATCTCTGTGTGTGTGTGTGTGTGTATCTCTTTGTGTGTGTGTGTGTGTGTGTGTGTGTGTGTGTGTGTGTGTGTGTGTGTGTGTGTGTGCGTGCGTGTGTATCTGTGTGTGTGTGTGTGTGTATCTCTCTGTGTGTGTGTGTGTGCGTGCGGGCGTGCGTGTGTCACTCACTTCCCTAGGTAGGTAGACAGCAGATGGCGTGCTGATAGTAGCAGGGTGTTTTTAAACTCCGTAAGGAGATGCCCGGGTACAGCGCCTCATTGGATCCAAGCTGCCTTCCAAACGGCACCTTATTCCCTTCATAGTGCACTACGTTTAGCAATGGCCAATGGGACTATATGGAGGCGAGGGTGCCAATTGGGACGCATCCGGAGTCATCTCTTATATCAGCCAAACCAGACCTGCCAAACGTAAGCCTGACTGACTGGTTGAAATACTAACAGCTGTACGAACAACTCACACAGGCGCAGACTACCTTAACCTTACCCTTACCCTTACCCTTACCCTTACCCTTAACCTTAACCTTACCCTTACCCTTAACCTTACCCTTAACCTTAACCTTAACCTTACCCTTAACCTTAACCTTACCCTTACCCTTACCCGTAAACTTAACCTTACCCTTACCCTTAACCTTACCCTTACCCTTTTAACCTTACCCTTACCCTTAACCTTACCCTTACCCTTACCCTTACCCTTAACATTACCCTTACCCTTAACCTTACCCTTAACCTTAACCTTACCCTTACCCTTACCCTTACCCTTAACCTTACCCTTACCCTTAACCTTACCCTTACCCTTACCCTTAACCTTACCCTTACCCTTACCCTTAGCCTTAACCTTACCCTTACCCTTACCCTTACCCTTAACCTTACCCTTACCCGTACCCGTAACCTTACCCTTAACCTTACCCTTACCCGTACCCTTAACCTTAACCTTACCCTTACACGTACCCGTAACCTTACCCTTAACCTTACCCTTACCCTTACCAGTAACCTTAACCTTAACCTTAACCTTACCCTTACCCTTACCCTTACCCTTAACCTTACCCTTACCCTTACCCTTAACCTTAACCTTAACCTTACCCTTAACCTTAACCTTAACCTTACCCTTACCCATACCCTTAACCTTAACCTTACCCTTACCCGTACCCGTAACCTTACCCTTTTAACCTTACCCTTACCCTTAACCTTACCCTTACCCTTACCCCTACCCTTAACCTTACCCTTACCCTTAACCTTACCCTTACCCTTACCCTTAGCCTTAACCTTACCCTTACCCTTACCCTTACCCTTAACCTTACCCTTACCCGTACCCGTAACCTTACCCTTAACCTTACCCTTACCCGTACCCTTAACCTTAACCTTACCCTTACACGTACCCGTAACCTTACCCTTAACCTTACCCTTACCCTTACCAGTAACCTTAACCTTAACCTTAACCTTACCCTTACCCTTAACCTTACCCTTAACCTTAACCTTACCCTTACCCTTACCCCTAACCTTACCCTTACCCTTACCCTTACCCTTACCCTTAACCTTACCCTTAACCTTACCCTTACCCTTAACCTTACCCTTACCCGTACCCGTAACCTTACCCTTAACCTTACCCTTACCCATACCCTTAACCTTAACCTTACCCTTACCCGTACCCGTAACCTTACCCTTAACCTTACCCTTACCCGTAACCTTAACCTTAACCTTAACCTTAACCTAACCCTTACCCGTAACCTTACCCTTAACCTTACCCTTAACCTTACCCTTTTAACCTTACCCTTAACCTTAACCTTAACCTTACCCTTACCCTTTTAACCTTACCCTTAACCTTAACCTTAACCTTACCCTTACCCTTAACCTTAACCTTACCCTTAACCTTACCCTTAACCTTAACCTTACCCTTACCCGTAAACTTACCCTTAACCTTACCCTTAACCTTACCCGTAACCTTACCCGTAACCTTACCCTTAACCTTACCCTTAACCTTACCCTTAACCTTAACCTTACCTCGGGCTAAACACAGGAGAGACATTGTGAGCTGCTGTTTCACCGTGGATGTTTTACTGTTATATTTCCCGGAGGGGAAAAATGGCCAGAACGTCGTGTTATTGGCCAGAACATCCTGTTATTGGCCAGAATGTCGTGTTATTGGCCAGAACGTTGTGTTATTGGCCAGAACGTCGTGTTATTGGTCAGAACGTCGTGTTATTGGCCAGAACGTCGTGTTATTGGCCAGAACGTCGTGTTATTGGCCAGAACGTCGTGTTATTGGCCAGAACTTCATGTTATTGGCCAGAACGTCGTGTTATTGGCCAGAACGTTGTGTTATTGGCCAGAACGTCGTGTTATTGGCCAGAACGTCGTGTTATTGGCCAGAACGTTGTGTTATAACATCGTGTTATTGGCCAGAATGTCGTGTTATTGGCCAGAACGTCGTGTTATTGGCCAGAACGTCGTGTTATTAGCCAGAACGTCGTGTTATTGGCCAGAACGTTGTGTTATTGGTCAGAACGTCGTGTTATTGGCCAGAACGTCGTGTTATTGGCCAGAACGTTGTGTTATTGGTCAGAACGTCGTGTTATTGGTCAGAACGTCGTGTTATTGGCCAGAACGTCGTGTTATTGGTCAGAACGTCGTGTTATTGGCCAGAACGTCGTGTTATTGGCCAGAACGTCGTGTTATTGGCCAGAACGTTGTGTTATTGGTCAGAACGTTGTGTTATTGGCCAGAACGTCGTGTTATTGGCCAGAACGTCGTGTTATTGGCCAGAACGTTGTGTTATTGGTCAGAACGTTGTGTTATTGGCCAGAACGTCGTGTTATAACATCGTGTTATTGGCCAGAACGTCGTGTTATTGGCCAGAACGTTGTGTTATAACATCATGTTATTGGTCAGAACATTGTGTTATAACATTGTGTTATTGGCCAGAACGTTGTGTTATAACATCGTGTTATTGGACGGAACGTCGTGTTATTGGTCAGAACGTCGTGTTATTGGCCAGAACGTCGTGTTATTGGTCAGAACGTCGTGTTATTGACCAGAACGTTGTGTTATTGGCCAGAACGTCGTGTTATTGGCCAGAACGTCGTGTTATTGGCCAGAACTTCATGTTATTGGCCAGAACGTCGTGTTATTGGCCAGAACGTTGTGTTATAACATCGTGTTATTGGCCAGAACGTCGTGTTATTGGCCAGAACGTTGTGTTATTGGCCAGAACGTCGTGTTATTAGCCAGAACGTCGTGTTATTGGCCAGAACGTTGTGTTATTGGTCAGAACGTCGTGTTATTGGTCAGAACGTCGTGTTATTGGCCAGAACGTCGTGTTATTGGTCAGAACGTCGTGTTATTGGCCAGAACGTCGTGTTATTGGCCAGAACGTCGTGTTATTGGCCAGAACGTTGTGTTATTGGTCAGAACGTCGTGTTATTGGTCAGAACGTCGTGTTATTGGCCAGAACGTCGTGTTATTGGTCAGAACGTCGTGTTATTGGTCAGAACGTTGTGTTATTGGCCAGAACGTCGTGTTATTGGCCAGAACGTCGTGTTATTGGCCAGAACGTTGTGTTATTGGTCAGAACATCGTGTTATTGGCCAGAACGTCGTGTTATAACATCGTGTTATTGGCCAGAACGTCGTGTTATTGGCCAGAACGTTGTGTTATAACATCATGTTATTGGTCAGAACATCGTGTTATAACATTGTGTTATTGGCCAGAACGTTGTGTTATAACATCGTGTTATTGGACGGAACGTTGTGTTATTGGTCAGAACGTTGTGTTATTGGCCAGAACGTCGTGTTATTGGTCAGAACGTCGTGTTATTGGCCAGAACGTCGTGTTATTGGCCAGAACGCCGTGTTATTGGCCAGAACGTCGTGTTATTGGTCAGAACGTTGTGTTATTGGCCAGAACGTTGTGTTATTGGTCAGAACATCCTGTTATTGGCCAGAACGTCGTGTTATTGGTCAGAACGTCGTGTTATTGGCCAGAAAGTCGTGTTATTGGCCAGAACGTTGTGTTATAACATCGTGTTATTGGCCAGAACGTTGTGTTATTGGTCAGAACATCCTGTTATTGGCCAGAACGTTGTGTTATTGGTCAGAACGTCGTGTTATTGGCCAGAACGTTGTGTTATTGGCCAGAACGTCGTGTTATAACATCGTGTTATTGGCCAGAACGTTGTGTTATTGGTCAGAACGTTGTGTTATTGGTCAGAACGTCGTGTTATTGGCCAGAACGTCGTGTTATTGGCCAGAACATCCTGTTATTGGCCAGAACGTCGTGTTATTGGTCAGAACGTCGTGTTATTGGCCAGAACGTTGTGTTATTGGTCAGAACGTTGTGTTATTGGCCAGAACGTCGTGTTATTGGTCAGAACGTCGTGTTATTGGTCAGAACGTCGTGTTATTGGCCAGAACGTCGTGTTATTGGCCAGAACGTTGTGTTATTGGCCAGAACGTCGTGTTATTGGCCAGAACGTCGTGTTATTGGTCAGAACATCCTGTATTTGGCCAGAACGTTGTGTTATTGGTCAGAACGTTGTGTTATTGGCCAGAACGTCATGTTATAACATCGTGTTATTGGCCAGAACGTTGTGTTATAACATCGTGTTATTGGCCAGAACGTCGTTTTATAACATCGTGTTATTGGTCAGAACGTCGTGTTATTGGTCAGAACATCGTGTTATAACATCGTGTTATTGGCCAGAACATCGTGTTATTTATTTAGCCTGGATTAGTATCCATTAGAAATGTACATTTACTAATGCTCTTGTCCCACCTTTCACAACAAGAGGAAGGTGAGCAGACAGCGGTAAGACACAGACATAAAAGGGGTGTCATGTGCTGGTCACTATAAACTGGAGGAACATGTACTGGTCACTATAAACTGGAGGAACATGGACTGGTCACTTTAAACTGGTGGACCATGTACTGGTCACTTTAAACTGGAGGAACATGGACTGGTCACTTTAAACTGGAGGACCATGTACTGGTCACTTTAAACTGGAGGAACATGGACTGGTCACTATAACCTGGAGGAACATGTACTGGTCACTTTAAACTGGTGGACCATGTACTGGTCACTTTAAACTGGAGGCAAATGACTGGTCACTTTAAACTGGAGGACCATGTACTGGTCACTTTAAACTGGAGGAACATGGACTGGTCACTTTAAACTGGAGGACCATGTACTGGTCACTATAAACGGATCACTTTAAACTGGAGGACCATGTACTGGTCACTTTAAACTGGAGGACCATGTACTGGTCACTTTAAACTGGAGGACCATGTACTGGTCACTTTAAACTGGAGGACCATGTACTGGTCACTTTAAACTGGAGGACCATGTACTGGTCACTTTAAACTGGAGGACCATGTACTGGTCACTTTAAACTGGAGGACCATGTACTGGTCACTTTAAACTGGAGGACCATGTACTGGTCCCTTTAAACTAGAGGACCATACAGTGGTCACTCTCATAATGAGGCTAGTTACTCCCTGCTGTTCCGTGATACTGACTGTTTCACCCACCTCGTATTGGCCCCCTGTGACCCCCTGTCTGAGGAAGAGACAGGAACCCTCTCCACCCTCCCCTCTTCCTCCCTCCTGCCAAGACCTCTCCCCCCTCACCCCTGACCCCCAAATGGGGCACGACATGTTCTCCACGTCATCTCCTCGTATGGTCTCTTCTTCTCAGCTGGACCTGGGCCAGGGAGCAGGCAGCAACAGACAGAGATACACACACTCACACACAAACAGGGACCAGCCAGCACGAACCAGACAGACACTCCGGGCCACATCGGGCCAAGCAAGCCCTGGACAGAATCAACTTGTCTGTCTCCCAAATAGGGCCCTATTCCCTATACAGTGTACTTCTTTTGACCAGGGCTCGTAGGGAATGAGCTGCCATTTGGGACACTGCACCATGGCCACTTTTTTAATCTACCTGACAAGTTGTTGCTCATCCTTGTTGTTGTCGTACCTGGATGTGTGTCAGACGGGCTGTTTGTTTCTCCTTGTCCAGACCTGCTGTGTCTGAACCCCGACGTGGTGACCTCTCAGAGAACAGGCCATATGCCCACAGTTTCATCAACGGTCTGTGTTAATAATGTGTGTCTCTTTCAGGCAGTGCAAAGGTCAACGGGCCAGAGGTGATGGTTTATGAGACATCTCAGATCTTAATGCTGTGTACCGAATGGCACCCTATTCCCTATACAGTGCACACTACATTTGACCAAGGCGCATAGGGAATAGGGTGCCATTTTACACTAAACCTAACTCTCCCAGGGAAACAGAAGAAGAAGAAGAAGTGCTTTAGTAACGTTACTCTACACTCCATTATGTTTTAACAGATCAATAAGAGACTCTGTTTATCCTCCTCTCTTCTGCATGTATGAATGGACAGATTCATCCTTGACGACGGTCGTCCGGCAGGCGGACGGGCAGCCTTGGAGAGTTCCGGAACCTTGAGATAGATATATGCTTCTGTTGCCCGTGGAGACGTAATGAGACGCAGCAACGTTGCGTTGGTTCTACTTCCTGTAATTGATTAGTCTGACCATTAAGGAACGATTATCACACAGTTAAACATCCCCAGGCTAAATTTCCTGATGGGGTTTTAATGCATCTACAGATCA